>NW_026880511.1:0-30687 GCF_032173495.1 Musca vetustissima
AAGTCACTTAATTGGCCCAAAGACGAACCCTATTGAAATTGGAAAAAAATCGGTCCACGTTTAGGCATAGCTCCCATATAAGGGTACCCCAAAATTTTCGGTATTTTGAGGTTCTTGAGCGCGTTTTTTAACTTTGAGTTCTTATTGGGTAGCAAATCTCTCTATCAAAAATTATAAATAAAGGTCCATTTTTTCGGATAGCCCCCATATAAGATTACCCCCAATTTTTGGTATTTTGGGGGTTTTGATCGCATTTTCCGACCGAATTCGCTGAAATTTGGTACTTTGTGTTCTTATTGGGTAGCAAATCTCCCTACCAAAAATTATAAATAACGGTCCATTTTTTCGCATAGCTCCCATATAAGGGTACCCCAAATTTTCGGTATTTTGAGGTTCTTGAGCGCGTTTTTTAACTGAATTCCCTGAAATTTTGTACATTGAGTTCTTATTGGGTAGCAAATCTCCCTACCAAAAATTATAAATAAAGGTCAATTTTTTCGGATAGCCCCCATATAAGATTACCCCCAATTTTCGGTATTTTGGGGGTTTTTATCGCATTTTTCGACCGAATTCACTGAAATTTGGTACTTTGTGTTCTTATTGGGTAGCAAATCTCCCTACCAAACATTATAAATAAAGGTCCATTTTTTCGGAAAGCCCCCATATAAGGGCACCCCCAATTTTCGGTATTTTCGGGTTTTTGGGCTCGTTTTATAACTGAATTCGCTGAAATTTTGTACATTGGGTTCTTATTGGGTACCAAATTACTCCACTAAAAATTATAAATATAGGTCCAGTTTTTCTGGTAGTTCCCATATAACGGTACCCCAAAATTTTTGGTATTTTGGGGGTTCTGATCGGATTTTTCGACCAAATTGACTGTAATTTAGTACGTCGAGTTCTTATTAGGTAGCACATCTCTCCACTATAAATTATAAATATTGGTCAATTTTTTCTGGTAGCCCCCAGATTTTGAGGTTATTGAACCAAATTCTTTTTTCTGGTACAGGGTATTATGTTTTTGTGCATATGTTTGTAACATGCAAAAATAATCGAGATAGACCCATGGCTCCTTTTGAGAATATGCATAGAATCACTTTTTGAGTCGATTTAAGCACGAAATTTGGCACCGCGTAGCAAATTAGGTCTAGAATGATGTGTGTAAAGTTGCCTGAAAATCGGTTCAGATTTTATATAGCTCCCACATATACTTTCGTCAGATTTAATGTAAATGGTGCACCAAAGTCCCTATATATCTTTCGATTTGCACGAAATTTGGCACAGCGTAACAAATTAGGTCTAGAATGATGTGTGTTAAGTTTCCTGAAATCGGTTCAGATTTAGATATAGCTTCTATATCTGACCAAATGAACAATTTAGTATCGGTTGCAGAATGACGTGTTTATGGTTCCAATTTCATTTTACTGGTCCTTTAAAAATGCGACTTCTGTTAGGATTCATCTGTTGAATATACTCAAAGTGGTGAAGGGTATCATATAGTCGGCCCCGTCCGACTTTACTAATTTCCTTACTGGTTTCATTTTAGCTTACGATATGTGTTATAGTAGCCCCAATTACTGTTCGACTATATATATTTCGAAGTATAATGTATCAGTACTAATACCGTAGCAGCTGGTTAATGTATACGATATCTGATTTGATTCAATAGATTAGAAATACATTTTTAAATAATCATTGACTAACAATGGTATTATTAAAAACAAACTTGGCTTGACCTGTCTCAACAGGAGTATACACTAATATATTTTCTACAATATTCACATGTTTTGCAATAATCGTTGAAAGACCAATAAAATCCTTCATTCCCATTACCACCTACCTTTAAATCTGTATTCTCATCTGGTTCCCCATTATATGGCTGGGATCCCTTCACATTGTAATATTTTTAACGAACCTAGATTTAGTCTTCTTCTTAACTCATGGTTGTATCATGTTCTTAACTGGACATAGCTTGGTATTTTTAGGAAACCAATTTCAAGTTCAAAGATAGAATTTGTGGCTATCCTCGAAATAATAGTTTTAATAATATCCGTCTGATCAACTAAACCTAATTTCTCAAATAATAGACATATTTTGTTTTCAGGTCAGCTATGGTGATAACCCGCCACAGATTTCAGATTATTATAACTTTTAATCCATCGTCCGCATTTCGCTTCTGGATATCTCCCAATTATTGCTGATGCATACTTTTATTGAACTCATATTCGTTTTCTCCAATGGTGGTAGAATTATTAAAATTAAAAAAAGGTCAAAACGTCATCATAAATGCAAACGTACGTAACTACAAAAAAAAAAAAATCGAAATTGACTTTTTGTTTGATTATTGTTTGTCTAATCAAACTACATGTTTACACAAAAATTAATACAACTAACATAAAAACAGCGATTTTTACGGTAGCCCCCATATAGCGATACCCCAAATTTAAGGCTTTTCTTTATATTTTTTAACTAATCCGCTATAATTAGATATATTGTTTCCCACTGGGTGGAGAAGTACCCTGTGCAAAGTTCTATCGCAGAAATATTTAATATCACATTTACATAAAAGGTCGAAACTGTATATGGGACTATAAAAATTAAAAAAAAAAAATTAAAAAATAAATACAGATCTATAGTGCGTTTAAACTTTGAAAAAAATTCCAGCCATGATCCATTTTTATAGATTTTATAACGTTTTTTCAAAAAATAAATACGGCTCTATAGTGCGGTTAAACTTTGGAAAAAAATTACAGCCATGTAGTTACGTCTGTTTGCATTTATGATGACAAAAAACTGAAAGGTTTTTTTCAAAATGACAAAATGTGAAAAATATTACGTCAATAAATTTTCATTTTACACAAATTTTATTCCAATGTGTATGAACATGACAATAGAGAGATGAAAACAAGTAGACGTTAGCGGAATTATTGAAATGGTGGATTTATAATTACTGATAATAAAATAATAGGACAAAAATTATGAGTTGAAAATTGTGAGTAAATTCCTCAATGGACGGAATTTACTCACAATTTTCATAGGGATGATGCGTATTTGCAACCAATTTACTCAACACATTTTAAAGCGGGAATCTGTAACGCCCCTTAGGATATAAACATAGAATACCTATGCCATTTCAGATTTGTGATTACTTTTGATGCTATAACTCCACATTCACGCGAAATTTTAGGATTTTATCTAGCCTATGAGTTTTCTAACGGGTAGCATGAGGTGCTGTAAAATTCTCAATAAATTCTGTTGAGCGGTTTTGATTAATCAAACAAAAAATTATTTTCTCTGTATGTAAATTATTTAAATGCAACAGTGAGTGCATTTTCCCAAATCGTACCACACTCATTTTTGTATAGATGATGTGTATTTACACCTACTTTATTCAGACAAATTTTGAAGGCCGTACTTGTAACCGTTTCCAAGATATACGCATATTACATGTTTAGAAATTGAGGTATGTTTACTATTGATGCTATAAATCTGCAACCACGCGGAATTTTTGAAGTTTATCTAGCCTATGTTACTTTCAGGGCATGCCATGACATACTGTGTAAATCTCATTAACATCTGTTCAGCGGTTTTTGCGTCTATCGGTAACATACAAACAAACAAACAATTTTTTTTTTCTATTTTATATACATATGTATATGTATATAGATTATTAAACATTTTCAAAATATCCCAGTAGAAAATACTCTCTTGCGTGACAATTTCGTTAACGAAACGTTGACGAAAATTATGGAATTGTCATTCATAACTAAACACATGATATGTCGTCGAAAATGTCGTTCTTCTCGAAATATGAAAACAAAACAAAAATAGTTTGAATCGAGTGTACTATGAAATATTGACAGAAACAAATAGAAAATTCTTCCTGAAAATATATATGTATAAGAAATTTGATAAAGAAGACGTGTTTTCTTGGTTAAAATAGGTAAGTTTAAAATAATATATAATTATTTATATCATTATTTAAGTGCATTGTTTTACTCTTAGGATGGGGCAAATGAATGGCAATTGGTGAAATATTGTAAGTAATATCTGAAAGAAGTTTCATATTCCAATGCATTTTAATTTTGTTGCTTCTTTACAGATGATGTTACAATGGAGATAATCATTACGCCAAATTCTCACACAATGTGCTTATTTATATTATATGATATTATGTAAATATAAAGTATGTTTTTGTAATATAATAAATTTCATGCTATAAAAAATATAAATGAAAAATATGTATGTATATATATTATTATTTGAATTTTAAATGGGGTATGATTGACGACAGGATTGATGACAATAGGTATACAGTCATCAATGAATGTGTAAACGACAGGAAGTGAATCTGTCGATAACGAAAAGTAGGGAGATTAGTCGCCGAAGTTGTCGTCAACGACAACTTCGCTTACCCTGTCGCCCAAGTTGTCGTGCATGAATACTGCGACACTTGTGTGAAAATTTCGTCAACGATTTCACATTGTTGTCTGCAATGTGTCTTCAAGGAATTGCCATTGTCTTACAGGATTCGTTAATGTTGTCTGCAAGACACTTTCTACTGGGATTTTATTATTTTAATTGTATTGACATTGTATTGAAACATTGTATGTACATGTTTTCCATTAAATTCTCGTACATTTTGGGACTAATGCAAGGATGGAAAATCATATATATATATATATATATATATACTAGCTGGGCCCGTGGCGCTTCGCTGCCCCTACTAAAGTGATTAACATGGGAAAGTTCACGTAAAAAACTCTTTGCATGCACTTTAAAAGCTACCGCTTATTGATAGGCATTATATAGGTATTACAGTAGCCAAATTCGAAGATTACTGTTCGGTTATAGATAATTCGTAGTGTAATATCAGTAATTACATCGTAGCAGCTGGTTAATGTGTAAGTTATTCGATTCAATAGATTAGATATACAGTTTTAAATAATCATTGATTAACAGTGGTGATATTAAAAACAAATTGGCTTAACTTATCGCAATAGGATTATACACTAAAATATTTTCTCCAATATTCACATGTTTTTCATTAATCGTTCAAAGACCAATACAATCATTTATTCCCATTTCCACCAACCGTTATGTCTGTATTCTCATCTAATTCCCTAATATATGGCCGGGATCCCTTCCTCGCTCCGATTGATATCGATTAGATCCCTGCTGTATAATTCCTGTTAATGTTTTCAAAAGAATGCATTATCGCATTATAATATTTTACCGAACCTAGATTTAATCTTGGTCTTAACTGTAAAGACCTTAGTACTTTTAAGAAAACCAAGATAAAGATCGAAGATAGAACTTGTGGCAATTGAGTTATTCGTTTCCTCTATACATCTTCGAAATAATAGTTTTTGTCATATCAGTTTGATCAACTAAACTTAATAAGTAATGGATACATTTTGTTTTCAGTTGAGCTATGATGATAACCCACCACAGATTTCAGATTTTTATAACTTTTAATCCGACATCGTTATTTCACTGCTAGATATCTCCCAATTATTGCTGATTCATACTTTTATTGAATTCATATTTATTTTCCCCAATGTTTGTAGAATTATTAAAATTCCAAAAAAAGAATGTTCCTTAACTGAAATGTTTTTTTTTTTTTCAAAATGACAATAATTTTCATTTTACACAAATTTAATTCAAATATGTGAAGATAATGGCTGATGTGACTGACTGTGAAAATTTCTGCTAAGTCAATTCAGCGATTTTTGTGTCTACAACCAAAAGCGTTTCTTTTTTCTATATATAGGTGAATTAAATGCAATTGGGTGTAAGTTCTCCCCATTGTTTCACGCCATTGTAGTAGCTATAATATACCTAATAGTCTTATAACATTGTACCAATATAAATGTCCCGATAGATTTAAGGAATATACATATGAGAAGATATCGATCGAACTGTTCGATCTTAACAACATTTTTATATGTTACTAGATCTCCTGACATATTGAGGTATTTGTAATTTTTTTGATATGAGTTATGCCTGTTTGACTTGCAACAAATGAGTGGTATATTAGGTTTTTCTGCGATACATATTTTTAGTATCGGAAAATGCGGTATTGAGTTTATAAGTTCAAAGATACTAACCAACGATTAGGCAAATAACCACCATATAATGGTGCCATCTGATTTCCCGTGGCATAGCAACATTTTAGGTACGTTAAGAAATAAAATATCCCTATGGAACTATTATTATTATTATTTTAAGAAAATAATCTTGGGCTTGGGTCTTAGAATCAGAACTCCATTCGGCATGTCTTCTGATTTTCATCCTTGCATTTGTCCCAAATGTACGGCATTCTATGGAATGATACATTCTATTCATGATACTTCTCAATTATTTTTAAAATTCTTACAAAAAAATTTCAATACAATGTCAATCCAATTGAAAAAAAAATATTTTCAAAATTTTCAATAATTGACAAATGAAAGCTTAAAGGAATGATACGCTATATTCTCCCAAAATATCTCAAAATAACAACTACGACCTGGTGCAATAAAAATAGCTCGATAATAAATTCGTGGAAATGCAAATATGTTTCAAAATATTTTTTGCAAATTTTTCGCGATTTTCAAATTTTTCTCACCTTTTAAACCTTCCCTGGAGCTCCACGAACATTTCAAGACTAATATAAGAAAAATCCGTTCTCGAGTTTTAGCGCGACCATCCTTGCATTAGTCCCAAAATGTACGAGAATTTAATGGAAAACATGTACATACAATGATCGCGTGTACATTCAATGATATACTTCTCAATTATGTTTTGTATTCTCCCAGAAAATGTTTCAATACAATTAAAATAATAAAATATTTTGAAAATGTTTAATAATTGACAAATGAAAGCTTTGAGAAAAGATCCACCAACAATTTTACCCCAAAATATCTCAAAATAGCAACTACGACGTGGTGCAATCAAAATAGCTCGAATAAAAATTCGTGGAAATGCAAATATGCGTCATAATATTTTTTTGCAAATTTTTCGCGGTTTTCGATTTTTCTCACCTTTTAAACCTTCCCTGGAGCTCCACGAACATTTCAAGACTAAGATAAGAAAAATCCGTTCAGCCGTCCTCGAGTTTTAGCGAGACTAACATATGTATATATATATATATCTATATATATAAAAGAGCTTAGTGTTAAGTGATTGAGTGAGTGACTGACAGATCATCGCCCAGACGAAACGGCTAAAGCTAGAAGCTTGAAATTTTGAGTGTGGGTTGGTGTTGGTGTGTAGGCGTGAGATAAGGCTGGGTTTTTGGAAATTCGAACTAGAAGGGTACGAAAAGTACCAAATATGGTACCCTTTGTATTAAGCGAACGGGAAGAGCTAGAATTCTGAAATTTGGAATGTGGGTCACTGATGTAAAGTTAGGAAGATGTACACAAGCGTTTTTGGAAATTCGTACTAGAACGGTACGAAAAGTACTAAAAAGTACTAAATGTGATACCATTTGTATTTGACGAACCGGTAGAGCTAGAACTCTGAAATTTGGATTGGTGGTCGCTGAGTGTAGGATATATGTATCAACGGGTTTTTGGAAATTCGAACTATAAATATCCGAAAAGTACTAAAATGTACTTAATTTTGTACAATTTCGTACCATGTGAATTGATAGAGCTAAAAACTTGAAATTTGGAATGCGAATTAGGGATGAGATGTAGAGTCCATTTAAAGAGATGGTTTTGGAAGCGTGTACTCATGTGTACGAAAAGTACTATATGATACTATATTTGGTACAAATTTAATTTGGAGATAAAAATCGAGCTGGAATCCTGAAATTTTAAATTAACATTACCGTCGGAGTGTAGGATTGGGAATGTACGTAATTTTGGAATTTTTTTACCCAGTTTCAGTAATTTTTATTGATGGGTACTAAATGGTACTAAATTTGGTACAATTTGAATTTTATGCAAACCAATAGAGCTAGAATCATGAAATTTGGAGTCAGGTTCAGAACTATAGTACAACTAATTATACGGCATTCACGATTTCCATATGAAATATTTTTTTTATTCCCTTTCCGCTTACGAAGTAGCGGGTACTTTGCTAGTATATAGATAAAAACCCGAGTTGTGAACGTTGCAATGATTTACATGTGTTGCTTCTGTATTTCATGAACTCCAAATAGGACATAAAAAGCATGGGCGTTGTCAATACGTAAAGAAATCCAATGGGGAAGTAGAAATACATTGAATGCAGTCGTAAATTTCGTAAGCATACTTTATCTCTGTATGAAACAAATATCGATGTACTATATTTTGAAAACAAAAGTTTCGTGTAATGATGTATACCGAGCTAAAACCATGACTGAATTTACAGCACTATTTAACCAGTAAGGAAAGTTCAAAAGTCGGACGGGGCCGACTATATGATACACTTCACCACTTTGGGTACATACAAGAGATGCTCATATTTTCAATATCATTTAGATGGAATAGACATAGCGTCATTGGAGGACGAAATTAACTCCGTGAAGTAGGGGAGACTGGGGCACCTTCGGCACTTTTATTTTAGAGCTCTATATCTCAGTACTTATTCAACATATATAAGAACATTATGGCTAATTATTGTCCTCTGACACTTAATTATAAAAAATAGTACCAAATAGATATAAAAAAATAGTATAAGTTAAAAAATTTTACAGTTTTGTAAAAAAAGTCAAATTCGCCGAATGTGCCCCAACCCGGGGTAGCTTCGGCATTTGATGGGGCACATTCGGCACCATAGTCATAGCCGGGTAATTGTCATCGCTATCAGTCTGGTTGAAATTCTGATCCTCTAAAGACTCTATTTGGTTATAATACGCGACACAATGTTTGAATTATAGGGCTTTATTTTCTAGCGGCGGACGTTTACATCTCAAAGTTGCACACACCATCAGAAATAGGGGTTTTCTATCGCATTTTCGTCAATACAAGCACGTTTGATCTTATATATGCAATTTCGAACCATATTAAAGGATTAGTTTTAAAGACAAACTCAAAAACATTTTAACGAAATAATATTGCACAATCTGTATATGGCCGAATGTGCCCCACTTTAAAATGCCGAATGTACCCCGAATGTACTTTTTATAGTTTTTTTCATTTTTTTCGATCAGTTTTGTAAAAACATTATATTTTTAAAAATTCCTATAATAATACACATCGTAGTTAACCACTTTTTAATAATATTGTCTAAAAAATTTTAAAAGTTTTATACACGAAATACTTACGAAATGGAATTGAAATATTACAGAAACATCTATAAAAATACAAAAACCTATGTATCTAAATAAGCTTATTAGCTAGAAATTTCAAACTTTGTGTCAGTTATTTATTTCGATATTCGATACCTATGTATCGAATCTAGTGATGTACGGCGAGAGCTTCATATCGAAAACGCGATTGCCGAAGGTGCCCCAGTCTCCCCTACATAGATATTTAAACTAAATTAAAACAACCAATCTGAAATGTATGAAAAATTTAATGTCAATCATCGAAAAAAACATGTATAAGATCTGTATATAAATAGATGTATTTGAGCAACCGTGGAATCCAGCATTTGGTATGCTGCAACACAGTGCGACCCAAATCCAATACACGTTATTCTAGGTTCGATTGTGCACTAATTCGTACTAAGCGGACAAACTTTAGTTACTTGGTACTTCAGTTTGATGAAATCGGATGAAGATATATGTGGAAGCTATATCTAAACAATTTGCGTAAAATGGGACAAAAATGTATGAGGGAGCTACATCTACATCAGAAACTATTTCAACAAAACTTCAACTTCTAAATCGGAAAACATTGTCTGTTTGCTGTTCCATTTACATAAAATCGGACGACACTATATATGGCCATGTATCTAAATCTAAACCGATCTCAACAAAACTTGACATATATCAATCTAGACCTAATTCAGTACGTTGTGCAAAATTGTGTCTCAATCGGACAAATATTGGGTGTTTGGTGCACCGTTTACTTAAATTCGGACAAAACTATACATTGGAGCTATATCTAAAACTGAACCGATTTCAACAAAACTTCGCGTACATCAATATGGACCTAAGTCAAAACTCTGTGCCAAATGTAGCCTCAATAGGACCAATATTGGGAGTTTGATGCAAAATTTACATAAAACTGGACGAAACTATGTATGGGAGCTACAATAAATCTGAACCGGGTTTCTCCAATTCCAAGTCCTTGGTCCAAATAAGTAGTATGTGCCAAATTTCATCCAAATCGGATAATAAATACGATTTGTTCACAATAATACAGACGGACATGTATAAATCGACTCAGATAGTGATTCTGTACATATTCTCAAAAGGAACTGTTACAAACATATGCACTCTGTACCACAGTGTGGTGAAGGGTATATAAATCTTATCAGGAAAAAGAATGATGCAGATGCTTTCTTTTAAATCTGTTTGATTATGTGTCGTATACTTTACGACAACAGTTATATGTTAATACTTTTGGAAAACTCTTTTATGATATTGAGTTGTTTTCCAATGAAATAAGCAAATGAATATGAAAATTAATGTTTATTTGGAAATATAGTGTTTTAAGTTTGGAAATATATTAATTTGGAAATATAGTGTTAAAAGATATGATAAGAGTATATCAAACTATGTTTAAGTTACAAAATGCAATGCTATCTACACCAATAAAAAGAGTAAAGTGATCAACATCCACACGAAACGACACAAGATAGAATCTTGGTATTCTGGGGGTTCAACCTTTGTCCAAAGGTTTCAGATAAAGCTGTTTTTTGGAAATCGTACTAGAACGACACAAAAAGTTCTAAAAGATACTATATATGGTATAATTTGTATTTGGCGAACCGGCGGAGCTAGTACTCTAAAATTGGAAATGAGGGTCATTAATGGAGAGTTGGATAGATATACCAAAGGTTTTGGAAAGTCGAACTATAAGTATCCGAAAAATACTATATGTACTTAGTAAGTTTGAAATTTGGAATGCGAGTCTAGGTTGAGAAGTATATAAGGAGGTGGTACTTATGTATAGGATAAGTACTAATTAAAGAGTACTAAATTTTGTACAATCGAAATATGGAGAAACGGATGGAGCTGGAATACTGAAAATAGAAATTAACATTACCGTCAGAGTGTAAGATTGGGATATGTTGGTAGTTTTGAAAATTTGTACTTATGTGTACGAAAAATACTAAATGGTTCTATATTTGGTACAATTAGGGTGAACCAATAGAGCTGGAAATTTGGAAATAAGATTACTACTGCATTGTAGAATCGATGACTGTAGGTAATTTGTTTGGAAATTTGTTCTTATGCGTACTAAATGATACAAAATTTTATAAAATTTTGATTTAGGTGAACTGATAGAGCAGGAATACTAAAAATATGGAATTAAGATCAATGTTGGGTGTAGGATTGGTGTATGTAGGAAGTTTTAGTACTAAATGGTACAAAATTTGGCACAATTTGAATTTTGTGTGAACTGGTACTCGTAGAACTGGAATCCTGAAATTTGGAGATAGGATTGGGAAAGAAGATTTATATTAGATTGTATATTTAGATCGTATGTGTACTAAATGCCACTAAATTTTATACAATATTGATTTGTCAGGGTTGGAATTCTGAAATTTGGAATTAAAATACAATAAAATAAAAACGTAATAAATTGTACCAATTTTAGAAGTTTTCAGATATGGAGGTAGTTTTGGTAATACTGAAATTAGGTCGTCAAACATATGCAGTTTCACTGAAAATCATATAATGTTTTAATATTGATTAAATATTTCTCACATTCACTAACGAAGTGAAGACATATGCTTGTTCCATATATCTATATATATAAAAGAGCTTAGTGTTAAGTGATTGAGTGACTGACAGATCATCGCCCAAACGAAACGGCTAAAGCTTGAAGCTTGAAATTTTGAGTGTGGGTTGGTGTTGGTGTGTAGGCGTGAGATAAGGCTGGGTTTTTGGAAATTCGAACTAGAAGGGTACGAAAAGTACTAAAATGTACCAAATATGGTACCCTTTGTATTAGGCGAACGGGAAGAGCTAGAATTCTGAAATTTGAATATGGTACTTAATTTGGTGCAAGTTGATGTTAAGTTAGGAAGATGTACAAAAGGATTTTTGGAAATTAGACCTATAAGTGTACTAAAAGTACTAAATTTAGTTCTAATTTTATATATATTGAACATATATAGCTAAAATCTTGAAATGTTATATGGAATTAATATTTATGTTAATGAAATGTTTTAAGATTTTCGTACTTATGTTTTTTAAAAAGTACTAAATGGTACTAAATTTGGACAATTTGCATTTAGTTGAGTGTATATAGATGGAATCCTGAAAATATCAATTACACGAATGAGGTAGCTTTAAAAAATTGTACTTATGTGTACGAAAAGTACCAAATGGTACTTAATTTGGTGCAAGTTGGATGAACATGAGTCTTCAAATTGACTGTTGGCGTGTAGGATTGAGGTGTTTAAGAAATGGGTAATTATTGTACAAAAAGTACTAAATGGTACTATATTTGGTGAAAACATGAAATTTGGAATTAATATTTATGTTAATGTTATGTTATTTGGAAGTTCGTATTTATGTGTACGAAAAGTACTAAACGGCACTAGATTTGGGACAATTTGGATTTGGGTGAACGGAGAGTGAAACTTAAAATTAGGAATAATGGTTACTGTTGGAATATAGAATTGAGATATGGAAGCATAGTACTTATGTGTACTAAATGGTACTATATACAACTTGACTAAGTGTGAACGGATTCCAGAATTTTGGAATTAAAATTACTGTTGGAGGATTGAAGTAGTTTAGAGCATTTTTAATTATAGAAACAAAAAGTACTAATTGGTACCAAATGGTTTACAAAATGTTTTAGTGTGAACGGATAGGGCTGAGAATTGCAATTTTGATTTTAAATTACAATTGGAGAGCAGGATTGAGATATGCCGGTAGTATTGAAACTTCGTAAATATGTGTACCAATAGGTACTAAATTTGGCAAAATTTATATTTGGGTGAACGGATAGAGATGAAAATTTTGAATAAAATTTGGAATGAAAATGAAAATGGGTTATTGTATTATTGGAATTTCGTACTTATGGATACGTGAAGCACTAAATAGTACTAAGTATGTTACAATTCGTTTTGTGTGAACGGGAATCCTAAAATTTGGAATTAAAATTAAGGTTGGAGTGTAGGAGTGAGACATGGTGGTAGTTTTGAAAATGCGTAATTATATGG
This sequence comes from Musca vetustissima, assembly GCF_032173495.1. Lineage (NCBI taxonomy): Eukaryota > Metazoa > Arthropoda > Insecta > Diptera > Muscidae > Musca > Musca vetustissima. Next base: position 13,264 of record NW_026880511.1, read on the forward strand.
ATATGGAAAACTTATAATTGAAAATAAAATTACTGTTAGAGTATAGGATTTAGACAGTGTTGGAAATTAAAACTCATAAATAGGAAAAGTACTAAATGGTACTAAATATGGTACAATTTGGATCTATGTGAAAAGATAGGGCTGGGATCCTGAAATTTATGATTAACATTACTGTTGCAGTGTGGAATTGAGGCAGTTTTAGAAACTCGTACTTATGTCTACGAAAAGTAATAAATGGTACCAAATTTGGTACAATTTGGATGTTGGTGAACGGATAGAGCTGGAATCTTTAAATGTGATCTTAAGGGTATTATTGGAGTGCATGACTAAGGTAGTTATGGAAATTCGTACTTATGGGTACGAAAAGCACAAAATTTGGTACAATTTTACTTTGGTGAACGGGTAGAACTAGAATCCCGAAAGTTGCAACTTAGGTTGGGAGTGTAGGAAAATTACAGAATGGTACAAATCTGGTACAATTTAGTGAAAATACAGAACTGAAATTTTTAAATTTGGACTTATTGATTACTATTTAAAAGCAGGTTTGGAATATTGAGGTAGGTTTGAAATATGGATACGAAAAGTACAGAATGGTACACTTTGGACTTTGGTGGGATTAAGATTACTGTTGGAGTGTAGGATTAATGTAGTTTTAAACATTTTTATTTATGGGTGTGAATTGGTTGAAACCTTAGATTTGGGATTTATATTACTTTAAAGTGTGGTATTACGCTATGGAGACAACATTGGAAACTCGAATTTATGTGTACGAATAGTAGAAATAAATATAAATAAATAAATAGAAATAAATATAAAATGCATTACATTTTGATAGGAATTCTGATCTATTTTTAATGTGTAATGGAAATAGGAAAGATATTTCGGAATATAGTGATTATGTGTATGAAGAGTACTGAATGTTAATAAACATGATATTAGCTGTAGGAATAGAAGTGGAACTATATAGAACTATGGTACAACAAATTATACCGTATTCACGATTTCCATATGAAATGTTATTATTATTTTTGTATTCCTTTCCGCATACGAAGTAGCGGGCACTTTGCTAGTATATATATATATATATATATATATATATATGACATATATATTGACATATATATCCGATTGACACGAAGTACAGAAGTACTTAAGTAGTAGAAGTGAAATTTTATTGAAATCGGTTCAGATTGAGATATAACTATTAAATATGTTTTTGACAAATTAAAAAAAAACACTTACTTATTTAGCTGGCTTGTGACATAACTTACGTTCCATAAGCCGAACTTAAACCAGTAAGGAAAGTAGTAAAGTCGGACTGGGCCGACTATATTATACCCTTCACCACATTGGATATATTCTACAGACGTCGCCTTTTCGAAGGAATACTAATTTCAGAACGTTGTATCAACCAATTTACATTAACTAGGACGAATATATATATATATATATATATATGGGAGCTATAACTATATCTGAACTGATTTTCAAGAAACACACATAATTCTCGACCTAATTCAGTACTCTATGCCAATTTCCTGCAAATCGAAAGATATATAGGGACGTTGGTGCATCATTTACATAAAATCGGACGAAACTATATTCGGGAGCTATATCTACATCTGAACCGATTTTCTCGAAACTTAACACGCGTCATTCAAGACTCAATTCAGTACACTATGCAAAATTTTCTTTCAATCGAAAGTTATTTAGGGACTTTGGTGCACCATTTTTATAAAATCGGACGAAATTACATATGGAAGCTATATCTAAATCTGAACCGATTTTCACGAAATTTAACACACAGCGTTGTAGACCTCATTCAGCATGCTGTACCATCGGACGAAAATATATATGGGAGCTATATTTAAATCTGAACCGATGTTCACGAAATTTAACACATGTCGTTTTATACCTAATCCAGTACGCTATGCAAATCGGAAAATATATAGTGACTTTGGTGCAATTTTTACATCAACTCGGACGAAATTATATAAGGGAGCTATATCTAAATCTGAACCGATTATCACGAAATTTAACACACATCGTTCCAGACCTAATTCAGTATGCTATTCCAAATTTCGTGCAAATCGAATTATATATAGGGACTTCAGTGCATCATTTACATAAAATCGGACCAAAATATATATGGGAGCTATATCTAAATCTGAACCGATTTTCAGTACCATAAGCCTCATTTCGAGCAAATCGAAAAATATAACAGGACTTTTGTGCACAATTTACATAAAATCGGAAGAAACTATATATGGAAGCTATATCCAAATCTGAACCGATATTCTCGAAACTTAACACACGTTATTTAAGACTCAATTCAGTGCACTATACAAAATTCCGTGCAAAACGAAAGTTATATAGGGACATCGCGGCACCATTTACATAAAATCGGACGAAACTATATACGGGAGCTATATCTAAATCTGAACCGATTTTCACGAAACTTAGCACACATCTGATCCGATTTTCTTCAATTTCTAGGGTTCGTCCTTGGGCCAAATAAGTGACTTGTGCCAAATATCATCCAAATCGGATTATAAATGCGACCTGTACTTTGTTTACAACTTAACATCTACAGACGGACGGACGGACATGCGTAAATCGACTCAGAAAGTGATACCATGCATATTCTCAAAAGGAACCATGTGTCTATCGCGTTTCCTTTTGCCTGTTACAAACATATGCACAAAGACATAATATCCTGTACCACAGTGTGGTGAAGGGTATGAAAAGATTTCCAGGCGCGTCGGTCTTTTGCGCAATGTTGTCTTCTACTTGATCTTTCCATCTTATTCGTGGCCTTCCCTTTCTGCGTGAACCATCAGCTGGTTCGCTCTTATATGCCTTTTGGGCTGGGCCATCTCCATCTTTTCTCACAACATATCTAGCCAACGTAGTCGCTGCAGCTCAATACGTCTAACAATGACGATGTCTGAGAATAGCTGGTTCATTCGACGGTGATATTCACCGTCAACCCAGATCTGCTCGTAGATCTTTCGAAGAATTTTTCTCTCAAAAACTCCAAGAGCTGCCTCATCTGCTTGCGCAAGTACACATGCTTCAGATCCATATAATAGCACGGGTAGTATCAGCATCTTGTAGAGTGTTAGTTTTGGGCTGGCGGGAGTTGGCCTTGCCTTTGAATTGCTTACTCGGACCATAGTAGCATCTGTTGGCCAACACTATCCTTGTCCGAATTTCAAAACTGATGTCATTATTATTATTTATGGTGGTACCAAGTTATATAAAATTAGTCAAAGATGAAGCTGTAGTTCTCAAGTTTCACAGTTGGTCCGAGTCTACTGGACGTCTTGCGCGTTGATACCATCAGCTTGGTCTTCTCGCCGTTTACTGCCAAACCCACTTTGGCGGACTCCTTCTCAATTTACTGCTGTCAATATTCGACCCATGACCGTATGACCTTTTCCACCAGGAGGTTAAAAAGGTCACACGACAAACTGTCACCTTGTCGGAAAGGGCTCCGAGAAATCCGTTCCGACTTAAAGTGCCGATCATGTTCCAGTTAAAGTTATCCTGCATAGCCGAATTAATTTTGTAGGAATGTTAATGAATAGGTGGAATGTGTCGATGTGTTTTTCGTGGGTTTTTTCCAGGATTTGGCGCAGAGTGAAAACCTGGTCAATGGTGGATTTGCGGGTTCCGAAGCTGCATTGGTCATTGACCATTGGCTTCAGTCGTTCACACAGCACGCTGGATAGCACTTTATATGCGATGGGAAGGAGACTCATTCCTCTATAGTCGGCACATATCGCCTCGTCTCCTTTTTTGTGCACGGGACACAGGATGCTGTAGTTCCTATCATTGGGCATGCATTCCTCTAGCCAAATTGTACTAATCAGCTGGAGCATGCTCCTTACCAGCATCTGACCACCAGTCTGGAATAGTTCGGCTGGTAACCCATCGGCACCTGCTGCTTTATTATTCTTCAGCCGATTGATTGCTATTCTGACCTCATATTGGCTAGTTGGTATACAATCTATACCGTCATCTCTTATTGGTTCTGTTATCTTTTTCACCGTTACTATTTGATATTAGAAGTTTTTCAAAATGCTCCTTCCAGATCCTCAACACACTATCTGTATCTGTCACCAGGTTGCCTTCTTCATCTCTACAGGGGGATGTGCCTGCACCAAAACCTTCGGTTTGATGTTTTACTCGTTGCTAAAAATTCCGGACTTCATTCTGACTCCTGTACATCTCGATTTGCTCACGTTTTTCTTTTTATACCCTCCACCATAGTATGGAGGGTATATTAATTTTGTTTTTCCGTTTGTAACTCATCGAAATAATCATTTCCGACCCTATAAAGTATATATATTCTTGATCAGCGTAAAATTCTAAGACGATCTAAGCATGCCCGTCTGTCCGTCCGTCTGTTGTAATCACTCTAGCGTCTAAACGAATTGAGATAGATCGCCAAAATTTTGCACAGAATCGTCTTTTGTCTGCAGGCAGGTCAAGTTCGAAGATGGGATATATCGGTTCACGTTTAGGCATACCTCCCATATAAGGGTACCCCCAAAATTACGGTATTTTGGGGTTCTTGAGCGCGTTTTGTAACCGAATTCGCTGAAATTTGCTACATTGGGTTCGTATTGGGTGCTAAATGTTTCCACAAAAACTATAAATATATAAATATAGGTCCATATTTTGGGATACCCCCATATAAGGGTACCCCCAAATTTGCGGTATAAATTATAAATATAGGTCCACTTTTTCTGGTAGCCCCCATATAAGGGTACCTCCCAAATTCCAGTTTTTTTTTGGGGGGGGGGGGGGTTTTGACCGGATTTATTCACCGAATTGGCTGTAATTTAGTAATTTGAGTTCTTATTGGGTAGCAAATCTCTCCACAAAAAGATACCGGCTTCAAAATTTGTGTGAATAACGTAGGTGTAAATACACACCATCCATAAAAAAATGAGCTTGGTATGATCAACGGAAAGTACATTTTTGCTGCATTTTAAAATCTGCATATTGAAAACAGAAAGCATTTCGTTTGTAGACTCAAAAACCGCTGGACAGATTTTATTAAGACTTCCACAGAACGTTATGACATGTCCTGGAAATAATATAAGCTATATAAACCTCTAAGATTCGGCGTGGATGCGGAGTTATAGCATCGAACGTACTCATGCCTCAGAAATTATTAACATGTAATTTGTGTATATCTTAAGAAAGGTTACAGATACCGACTTCAAAACATGTCTGTCATATAACAGGATCGCGGGCTACCAACGGAAAATACACTCCTTATTGCATTTCTATCTATACATACTGTATATAGAAAATCGAAAGCATATTGTTTGTGGACTTAAGAACAACTGAAAAAACTTTACCAGGAGTACGTCAAGCGATGGAAGTAACATAGGTTAGATAAACTTCTAAAAATCCGCGTGTATGTGGTGTAATATCATAAAAAATAATCATACTTCTGAAATATATGTATGTATGTTAGTAGCTGTAGCTATTTTAAAATTTGGTTCAGAAAGATGGCTGCAATTGCGCATCATCCGAAGATTTTGGAATATTTTGAAATACATAAAATACAAAATATGTACAAAACATGTGTGTGTATTGAAATACAAATAGAAAGAAATGATTGACATTATAATTTTTCATTTTTGTCAGTTTGTGAAAAAATTTATTTGAATAAAAAAAAATACCAAACCAACATTATTCTCATAGAAAAAATGTCAATGCCTGATATCGTATATAAGGGTTGGTCATATATAAAAAATGGCACGTTTGGGACGAATTGAGAATGAGTTCATTGAAAATAGTATTTGAAGTGAAGACCCTAACAAACTTTAACAATTTATAAAAAACAAAAAAATATAAAACATGGATTGAATGTCACTTACACCCTTTATAACCCTTGATTTTAATTATAAAACGATTCATTTCCATCTGGAAAACACATTAAAAGTAGGATAGTGGGATATTAAGATGTGCAAAATAGTTATTTACTTTATTAAGTTTACTTATCTGTACTGACAATAACGACCAGTTCATTAATTCTACTAACCGTGTTCTCTTCATTTTCATGCACATACATACATACTTATAACAAAATAAAATTTGTGTAAAATTTATAAAATTTTGAATTGAATTTTTTTAGTATATGAAAATCATTTTTTTCTTAGTTTCAAAGGAAACAACAATTACCACCATTACAGAAAACAGCAAAAAAATCAATAACTTCTATACAAATATTAATAGAAAGGCTCTTGCCTAGATATTTCACACATTTCTGTATTGTTAATACGAGCATATACAAATTCTGGATTCAGGGCAGCGAAGCGCCACGGGTCCAGCTAGTTATAAATATAGGTCAATTTTTTCGTGCAGCCCCCATATAAGGGTACCCGCAATTTTCGATATTTTGAGGTTCTTGAACGCGTTTTTCCACCGAATTCGGTGAAATTTGGAATTTTGTAGTCGTATATGGTAACAAATCTCCCCACCAAAAATTATTAATAATCACCAGAGATGGCCTGCCAGAAACAGTGACGTAAATGACATACATTTCCGACATATAATACATACGTCAGAAACGTCGGAAACCTACCTAAATCCATTAGGTTTTTGACAAAATAGCTATTCCATTAATCAATTTGGGAATTACGCATGCTTCACTCAAAGCGATAAAAATTTCAAAATTTTCTTCTCAAAAAAATTGAGAATTTTCGATATTTTGAGGTTGGTATTTTGTAGTCGTATATGGTAACAAATCTCCCCACCAAAAATTATTAATATTCACCCCTTTTTAGGGGTAGACCCCATATAACCCCCTTTTTTATATTAAAATAGTTATCTGATTTGTTTCGTGTGTTGCGGTTGGGTAGTCGTTACGGGGAATAGTCAATGTTTACCCTACAAAGACGATTTAGCCATCTGTTGCTTCTAAAGATATTGCGATAAAAAAAAAAACTCAAATATGACGATAATGAACTATATTGGTAGATATTTAGGCATCTCCTCAATATAGTGATACCTTCTGAAAAAAAGAATTGAGATAAACAATTAATATATTGGGTTCAAAATGGTACATACCTGGCATTAATTAGGCATAGCCCTCATATAATGATATCCCCAAATATTCACTATTTCCTACACTATGTAATCAATATTGGTCCCCCTTTAGGCATACCCTTTGTAATCTAAATTACAGTAGTTTGAGGATTTTATACTCTACCATGCGTTATCAGTATCAGTCCACTCTTTGGATCTTACAGATTTTAGGAAAAATCCACATTAAAAATTGCTGAAGTATGTATTTGTTGTACATAATGGTTTACATGAATCGGTTTGTAGAATTATCGGTATATGTCCACATTTTGGTATGTTCCCTATATTTTCATTGCATGTATCTGTCAGTATAACTATGGTGGAGGGTATCCAAAGTTCGGCCCCTTTCTTCTTTTTTTCTGAAAATAGGTTTCGCATTACGTGTTGCTACTGTCTGCAGAGTTGCCTTATACGCTGCATTATTCACATCAGTAAGATTACAACACTCCTGATCGTAACATTGATTTCTTGATGGTGGCTTTTGCTTTTGCTGCCGTGGTGCACCAAAGGTTGTAAAAATTTTGAACATACAATGACTTTTATTGAGTTTTGTTCAAATCGTCCATATATATTTTATCTAAATGATGGCCAACGTTTCTCCGTTTGAAACGAAATTTGGCACAACGTACAACAGTGGACCTTACAAATGGAGGGTACGACAACTGAAAAACTAATAATCGACAAACTAAGATATTTTCTAACTTGGTTTGAGATCGAAAAAAGGAAATTTTTCAAAAATTACATTTTATATACCAGAGTCAGACATGCGCTCTTTTGAATGTCGTTGGAATTTTTGGAATTAAACGTTTCAGTGATCGGAAATTATGCCCGCCGTCTAAGAAGAACAGCAACAAAATTTTGTGTAATTCATGTTCTTACCTTGTAAAATGAAGGTAAACAAATTGGACAACAATCAATTGATTTGAGACAGCATTGCGATATTGAAATTGTTTAATTCAGTTTGATTTAGTGCATTAACGGCATATAAAAATGAGAATAAAATATATTTTAATTCCAATTAACAACAATTGATTTATTAATGCTTCGTCTGGCTCGGCTATAAGTTTGATTTAGTTTTTAACTAATATGCATATAAAAAGCAAATGTTATTTAATTCCAAAATTTCGACCAAAAATGAAAACAACGCTTACAGAAAAAAGGACATGCTAAATAACTTGATTTACATCGCTAATATAATGCTTTCCTCGTTCAATTTTCTCCCCTTTACTTCTCTTAATAAATATATAATAGAGATATATAAGTAAAAGTAAGGTAAATGTTACTTCCGTTAGTACTAAAATAAGAAAACAGAATCTAATTAACAAAGTTACGATGTTCCTAAGAGAAGTATCGTAAGCTTTAACTATTTTACCCTCGACAAATCATAAGGGAAATAAGAAATTTAAATTAAAAATATAAAATAATTTATAATCTTAAATTTTTCCACATTCACTTCACTTTTGTCTTCAATGTGTCATATTCTTGTGAAAAAAGTCACTTAACCACATTACACACACTGAAATATTACCAAGTTATAGAAGTTACCTTAGCGATGGAGAAGAATTGAAAATGCGTTTATTCTGTCGAACTGCCAAACAAGATTATGTGAAACTTGATGCTTTTTCCGTTAATTAGAATTGTTATATATACGGCTATGGTTTGATCGTCGACACTTTAAGACGTGCTTATCTATAGAGAAGTTCGTCGAAAATAATTAAATGGGGCTGATTATTCAATACCGTACACCACTTTAAATGTGTGCAAGAGTTGCTCCTAGGATTGAAGTCAACTTCATATGTATATTTAATAACAAAAAATAAATATCACTGCTTGAATAAGACATCGAAAACATTTTCTAACAGTCAAAAATGGTGTGCAGTGATAAGTTTATTCTTTCGACGTAAGGAATACGAACTGTATCTTATTCCGGACTTATGCTCACCAATAAGTTCCTTCCTCTGGCCAAATAAATCATTTGTGTCATATCATCGCATTTGGACACTGCAAATATTTTACAGAAAATTACCCTATTGAAAAATAAACTGTTTGGCAAAGTGCCATATTTTGTATGTCCCAAGTAAAAGTTGAATATTATATAAAAATATTCCAGTTAAAGATTTAGTAAGTAGACGTTGGAACTTAACTTAGTTATTCCACATCTCAAAATAAATTCAGGATCTATCCGTACACCTACTTGTATTGGTGTATCATTTAGTAACTATTATACTACGTATTTAAAATCCCAGCTCCATATCATAACTTTACACACCATAAGTCATAATTCCATTTGTATTCCTATAACATATACCACTTTTATTACACTTGGTACTTTTCGTTTACTTAAGTAATAATTTCTAAAACCACTTTATGTGTAAATATTACCCACCAATTTGGACACCGAGACCAAAATTCCGAAATCTAACTACATCCGTACACAATTACAAATTTGATACCATTTATTATACCCTTCACCACACTGTGGTACAGGGTATTATGTCTTTGTGCATATGTTTGTAACAGGCAAAAATAATCGAGATAGACCCATGGTTCCTTTTGAAAATATACATAGAATCACTTTCTAAGTCGATTTATGCATGTCCGTCCGTCCGTCTGTCTGTCCATGTTAAATTGTAAACAAAGAACAGGTCGCATTTATGATCCGAATTGGATGAAATTTGGCATAGGTCACTTATTCGGCCCAAGGACGAACTCTATTGAAATTGGGAAAAATCGGTTCAGATTTAGATATAGCTCCCATATATATATTTAACCGATTTAATGTAAACGGTCCCTATATATCTTTCGATTTGCACGAAATTTGGTGCAGCCTAATCATTTAAGTTTAGAATGATGTCTGCCAAGTTTCGTAAAAATCGGTCCAGATTTAGATATTGCTCCCATATATAGTTTCGTCCGATTTCATGTAAATGGTGCCCCAAAGTCCCTATATATGTTTTGATTTGCACGAAATTTGGCACAGCGTACTGAATTAAGTATAGAATGATGTCTGCCAAGTTTCGTGAAAATCGGTCCAGATTTTGATATAGCTCCCATATATAGTTTCGTCCGATTTCATGTAAATGGTGCCCCAAAGTCCCTATATATCTTTCGATTTGCACGAAATTTGGCATAACGTACTGAATTAAGCCTAGAGTGATGTCTGCCAAGTTTCGAGAAAATCGGTCCAGATTTAGATATAGCTCCCATATATAGTTTCGTCCGATTTCATGTAAATGGTGCCCCAAAGTCCCTATATAACGTACTGAATTGAGCCTAGAATGATGTCTGCCAAGTTTCGTCAAAATCGGTCCAGATTTAGATATAGCTCCCATATATAGTTTCGTCCGATTTCATGTAAATGGTGCCCCAAAGTCCCTATATATCTTTTGATTTGCACGAAATTTGGCATAACGTACTGAATTAGGTCCAGAATGATGTGTGCCAAGTTTCGAGAAAATCAGTCCAGATTTAGATATAGCTCCCATATATAGTTTCGTCCGATTTCATGTAAATGGTGCACCAAAGTCCCTATATATCTTTCGATTTGCACGAAATTTGGTACAGCCTGATCATTTAGGTCTAGAATGATGTCTGCCAAGTTTCGTGAAAATCGGTCCAGATTTAGATAGATATAGCCCCTTTTATTATAGATTGATTTTAAGTAATTGACGCACCATATATATTTTCGCCCGATTTCAAGTGTAATTTGGCATCAAACTCCTCATGTTAGACAGATTGACATCAAAGTTTGCACATCGTACAAAATTGGGCATAAAATTATATAGTTGCGTTTTCTAGAAGTACAGACATAGCCCTACGGATGACCTATTTATATTTGTTTGAAGTCGATTTACATACTTTATGGATAGATCTAGGTAGATTCACATTTAGATACATATCACATATTTTATTTCATCCAATTTCATGCTAATAGTCCTGTGTAATATACCCATAGTGGTGAAGGGTATCATATAGTCGGCCCCGTCCGACTTTACTACTTTCCTTACTGGTTACATTTATTTTCTATATATCCCAATTCTACGTGAAACTTATCAGAAAAAAAATAAAACCAAAAATAATTTTTTTTTTTAAATACAAGAGATGCGCATATGTACAATATCATTTAGATAGAATAGACATAGCATCTTTGGAGGACCATTGAAATTGAATCGTACGTAATTAACTGCGTGAGGCGCATAGACATTTGAACTAAATTAAAACAACCCATACACTTACCAATCTGAAGTTTATGAAAAATTTAATTTTAATCATCGAACAAAATATGTATAAGATCCATATATAGATTGGCGTATTTGAGCAACCGTGTCATCCACCATTTGGTATGCTGCAATACTGTGCGCTATCCAAAATTTATCTCGACACAAAATCCAATACACGTTATTTTATGTTCGATTTAGTACATTGTGCACTAATTCGTCTTAAGCGGACAAACTTTAGTTACTTGGTACATCTTTTTAATGAAATCGGACAAAAATACATGAGGGAGTTATATCTACATCTGAACCGATTTCAACAACAAAATATCGTACAAATAGAACATTTACATAAAATTGTACCGATTTCAAAACGATTAGTCTAAATTCCATACCCGCTGCTAAATTTCGTGAATATAGAACAAACATAGACTCTTCGTTGCGCCATTTACATAGAATCAGACATAATCCAGAACTCTGTGCAAAATTTTGTCTCAATCGGACCAATATTGGGATTTTGATGCACCATTTCATTTAATTTGGAAAATGTTTCATTCCAATTGCAAAATGTTTCATTCCATTTGTAAAAAGTTTCATTCCAATCGAAAAATGTTTCTTTTAATTTGCAAAAGGTTTCATTTAATATGGAAAAGGTTTCGTTTAATTTGGAAAAAGTTTCATTTAATTTGAAAAGCTTTCATTTAATCTGGAAATGCTGTATATTGGGAGTTTGGTGCACCATTTACATAAAATCCGGCGAAAATATATATTGAAGCTATATCTAAATCCGAACCGATTTCCACGAAACTTGGCATATATCGATCTAGACTTGATTCAGTACTCTGTGCAAAATGTTGTCACAATCGAACTAATATTGGGAGTTTTGTGCGCCATTTACAAAAATCGGGCGAAACTATATATGGGGGCAATATTTAAATCTGCACCGATTTCAATTTCAATAGGGTTCGCCTTGTGCCAAATAAGTGACATGTACCAAATTTCATCCAAATCGGGTTAAAAATGCTACCTTTACTTTGTTCACAAAAATACATGGACGGGCGGACATGCATTAATCCACTCAGAAAGTGATTCTATGCATTTTACCAAAAGAAACCATGGGTCTATCTCGTTTCTTTTTGCCTGTTACAAACATATGCACAAAGACATAATACCCCGTACCACAGTGTTTTGAAGGGTATAAAAACCTGGAATCATTTCAAGGCTCCCGAAATAGAAAATCAAACTTATACAAAATCCTTCTTTGTATTTTAAATATTAACGTGTCTTAGTAAGCAAGCATCCTGAGATGTTTACAATAAATTAATATCGATAATGAATTTTTGCAAATTTCAAAGTTATTGTGACTTTGACTGGGGGCTGCTCCGAAAAACTCTGAATTCTAACATAGCCAATATCTTAATGTTTTCAGCATTACATTTCATTTTTTAAATTTATTTTTACAATAAATAGTGATTTTGTGTGCCTTCTGACACTAGCAGTTTAAAATTAATTCGGTTACGTACATTAAAACGTAACCGTATTATGTTGAACACTACGATGGTACTAAAAATATTAAATTGTAATATACCCTCTGATTTCCTAATTTCATCTATTTGAATAAATGTTCCTTTTCGATCTAGTAGATATTATCAACTATTATATGTAGATTTTCATCGCACAAATTATTCTATGGGAGATACACTCAGTAAAACTGGATGTTGGAGTAGATTCTGTAGCTGGTTTTCTATTCCCTTCTCATATTCCACCATGATGCGGATTATGGTGTGTACGCGATCCCTACGAAAGGGGAGGTCGCCCCTCGATCGGCAGGGGTGGGAAAGTGAGGCGTGGGAACGTTCGGTAAAACAGGCTTATTTGCCAGGAAATTCGTTTGACCACAGCTCATTTATAACAAAAAAAACAGTAAGAAAAGTAGTAAAGCGGGACGGGGCCGACTATATGATACCCTTCACCACTATGGGTATATTACACAGGACTATTAGCATGAAATTGGATGAAATAAAATATGTGATATTTATCTAAATGTGAATCTACCTAGATCTATCCATAAAGTATGTAAATCGACTTCAAAAAAAAATAAAAAGAGATCATCCGTAGGGCTATGTCTGTACTTCTAGAAAACGCAACTATATAATTTTATGCCCAATTTTGTACGATGTGTAAACTTTGATGTCAATCTGTCTAACATGAGGAGTTTGGTGCCAAATTACACTTGAAATCGGGCGAAAATATATATGGTGCGTCAATTACTTAAAATCAATCTATAATAAAAGGGGCTATATCTATCTAAATCTGGACCGATTTTCACGAAACTTGGCAGACATCATTCTAGACCTAAATGATCAGGCTGTACCAAATTTCGTGCAAATCGAAAGATATATAGGGACTTTGGTGCACCATTTACATGAAATCGGACGAAACTATATATGGGAGCCATATCTAAATCTGGACCGATTTTCTCGAAAGTTGGCAGACATCATTCTAGGCTCAATTCAGTACGTTATGCCAAATTCCGTGCAAATCGAAAGATATATAGGGACTTTGGGGCACCATTTACACGAAATCGGACGAAACTATATATGGGAGCTATATCTAAATCTGGACTGATTTTCTCGAAACTTGGCACACATCATTCTGGACCTAATTCAGTACGTTATGCCAAATTTCGTGCAAATCAAAAGATGTATAGGCACTTTGGGGCACCATTTACATGAAATCGGACGAAACTATATATGGGAGCTATATCTAAATCTGGACCGATTTTGACGAAACTTGGCAGACATCACTCTAGGCTTAATTCAGTACGTTATGCCAAATTTCGTGCAAATCGAAAAATATATAGGGACTTTGGGGCACCATTTACATGAAATCGGACGAAACTATATATGGGAGCTATATCTAAATCTGGACCGATTTTTACGAAACTTGGCAGACATCATTCTAGACTTAAATGATTAGGCTGCACCAAATTTCGTGCAAATCGAAAGATATATAGGGACCGTTTACATTAAATCGGTTAAATATATATATATGGGAGCTATATCTAAATCTGAACCGATTTTTCCCAATTTCAATAGAGTTCGTCCTTGGGCCGAATAAGTGACCTATGCCAAATTTTATCCAATTCGGATCATAAATGCGACCTGTACTTTGTTTACAATTTAACATGGACAGACAGACGGACGGACATGCATAAATCGACTTAGAAAGTGATTCTATGTATATGTATGTATTCTCAAAAGGAACCATGGGTCTATCTCGATTATTTTTGCCTGTTACAAACATATGCACAAAGACATAATACCCTGTACCACAGTGTGGTGAAGGGTATAAAAAGGGGGTAAGAACTTCAACATACCGAAAATTAAACTGGAAATATGTATGGCACCCTTTTAATACATTAGGCCAGCTCTATGAGAAAATTCGGTCAAAGTCTTCACAATTCCGAAAATGGAGTGGGACCTGTATGTAGGAGCTTGGGCCTAAATTGAAATATTTCGTCAAAAATATGTGTTACCCTTCAATATCCCATTATGGTATATTACAGCTACTACAATGGGAATGTATATATTGTTACGAATATAAATTTAGATTTAAGTTAATTTAGATGAATTCCGTTAATTTAAGAATTTGAATTGTAACGTAAATTTCTACTACGCAGTTTATTTGAATAACTTCACAACAACAACTACTGTATAGATTTTTCTACATCCTTCCATTTCCTCTTTCATTGTCTATTTTTTTGTTGACGTACAATTCTTGTTAAACGTCATCATTGATGATCGCTTAATTCCTCTTTCTTTGTTACCCCCTCACCTGTATATGTGTTGTTGTTATTGTTTACTCAATGTAAGTTTGTATGTGTTGTTGTTATTGTTTGCTCAATGTAAGTTTGTATGTGTTGTTGTTATTGTTTACTCAATGTAAGTTTGTATGTGTGTTTGTTGCATTGGTAGATTGTTCGTAATCTAGGCGTTACCAGATCGTCTAGAAACTTCTGTAGCGACAGGCAGGGCTCATATAAATAGAGGAAATGGAAAGGCAGTTAGTCAGTTGTGAATCAGATCGCGAATTGAAACCGTCGTGTAAAGTAAAGTGCAAAGTAGTGTGAATAAAATCATTGTAATAATCGTAATCAGAACGAACCCGCGTTTTATTTGGTACGAACTGTATCGGGAAATAAAACAACGTCTACACGGGAATAAGTGAAGTCCAAGAACATAACAATTGGTGTCAGAAGTGGGATTACGATAATACTACGATGAAGTTTAAGGATCTACGAGTGGAAGACTTGAAGAAGGAGCTGAATAAATTGGAATTGTCCTCTACTGGCAACAAGGCTGAACTACAAAAACGTCTGTTGGATGAGTTCGAGCGCCGTGGTATGAACATCGATACACATGAGTTTGACAGTAAGGATGAAGTGGATTTATCGGAAATGGGCGAATCCAACTGTGGGGAAGTCTCGTCAGTAGCTGCCAGGGGTGACGATTTAAGAGAAATGTTGGCTAAAATGTTTGAGCAAAATTCCAGAATGTTCGAAGAGAATTCCAGAAAGTTAGATGAACTCAAGGCAGATAATTGTAGAATGAACGAGAAACTCGAGAACATTACGGAAGTTATTGGAAGGAGAGTGGAAACCGTGGAGATCCAAATTAAAGAGTTGGATAAGAAAGTGCAGTCGGTTGACGAGAAGATTCTGTCTGTAGATGAGAAATTTCTGGCCCACGACCACAGGTTTACAAATCTGGAGAAGAAAATGTCGGAACTGGAAATCAAAGGTGGTCCGGTGCGAGCTCCTGATAACACACTAAAAATCAAACCTCCTGTATTCGACGGCTCTACGTCATTCAATGTTTTCAAGTTACAGTTCGAGACAGTGGCTTCTAGAAATTCGTGGAACGACAGCGACAAAGCGGTTGCACTACTTCTGGCATTGAAGGGCAGTGCTGCTGATGTTATACAGAGTATTCCTGTCGCTTCTAGAAGCAACTATGAAGATGTTATTGCTGCACTGGAACGTAAGTACGGTGGCGAACATAAAGAAAACATCTACCTTATGGAACTAAGGGGAAAAGTACAGAGGGCAAACGAGACGTTACAAGACTTTGCAGCTGAGGTGGAACGTTTGGTGCTAATGGCGTATCCAGGAGAGAATCACCCATTGGTGGACCGTATGAAAATCGAAACCTTTGTGAATGGCATACGAGACCCTGAGATTAAGTGTGCAATATATGCGTCACCAAAAGCGTCATTTGCCGAAACTGTGTCGTTTGCCCTTGCCCAAGAGACGGCAAGGATAATTGTTAAGCCCCAGACCCACAAGATTCGTCAACTGGAGACCGAATGTTGCGAACCCAAAGCTCTCGTTAACTCGATCAAGGACGCCATGAGGCAGGTAATAGAAGAAACAAAGTCAGTAGGGATGACTAAGCCCAGGATTAGATGCTTCAACTGCGATAAAGCAGGTCATATTGCGCGCGAATGCAGAGCTAAGCGCAAACGATCCAGGTCATCGTCACCACCTCCAACGAAAGATGGTAGACGAATGGCTCAACAGTCCAACAATGAGTCACCGTTAAACTAAATCGAGCCAGTCCAGCGGGGCATGAACTGGCTCCCATCGACGATGGCCCCACAATCTCCATAGCAATAGTACAACAGAAAAGTCACAACCTAACAACAACTGGGTACATCAATGGTGACAAGCGAGTTCTGACGTTAGATACCGGCGCATCAAAGTCCATCATAAGATCAGATCTGGTAAAACATAACATAACGCAACTTAATGGAGTCAGACTGCGCACAGCAACGGGGGAGCCCGCGGCAGTACACGGCATGATTACCCTGAGACTAACTATTGCCAATAAATCGGTGAATTACGAGTTTATAGTTGCCGATATCGTAACTGATTGCGCAGATTTTATGATTGCCTTCGGTAAATCGGATATGAAAGAGCGTGTGATGACCTGGTCTAACGTCGAAATTCCGTTAAACGTGGGCTATGATGAAATACCGCCCTGTGCCGAAGCAATAATATAGCTATAATGGAATAACTGAACCAGTAGTATACATAACATAC
>NW_026880512.1:0-30855 GCF_032173495.1 Musca vetustissima
TATTAGGTCACATTTTTCCCAACCACTGTGTGTAAAGGCTAAACGTTTACGATCTCTTATATTAATTTATAGAGTAGTAGGATGCATAAAATAAACTGTATCTAAATCTGAAGAGAATTTAATTAAGTTTCGTCCGAGTGTACTTGCGGACAGCCATATATTTTTATTACAAATATGGAAAGGAAGTAATATTGATCAAAAGAACAAAAAACGTTTTTAACGTAAATTCGACTGTCCCTCCACCATAGGTATAACGGACACCTATTGTCCACATTCGAAGGAAACTATGTCATTATTAACTGTCTGGTAGTAGCTTCTTTATGTTTTGAGAAAATTCAATACCAGAATATAAATACACTACAACATCGGGTTCGAGGCAACTATTTCTATTCTCTAAAATTAGCTTTGTATTGGAAGACTATAACCGTGGGGACTTCAGCCTCATTGTCTCAGCTCCCAAGAATTTACCATCGTGTCACCCGGCTCGATAACTTTGATCATAACACCTCACCATAACTGTCACCATTGACAGACCGCCTGATTTCATCACTTTCCTTTCAGAAGGTCATCATTGAAGCTGCACCCTCTAGATTATTAATTCCAATTGAATGCCCTAGACGAGACCTAGTTCCCCGCAGAAGCAGTTGGACTGAAATATGAGAAAGATGAGTCCCATTGCGGATCATCAGCATGGGTTATGTAATCGATACACATATAAATCGACGACTAAACCAGAAACGTCCGTGGCATAGAACAGTGTTGATAGCGCTTGACCGTTGATACCGTCAATCACACTGTTTGAGGAAATAGTGAATTCTTCCCTCCGGTCAAGTTTGAAACGTTAAATGTGTGGACGTAAATCGTACGTGGAGTTCCCGCATAAGAAGACCAAACCAAATAGAGTGAAGTATGGAAATCCCAGTATAGGATTATATCTATGTATTCGTAGCTCTTTAATTTCTACCTTCTCTAAATTCCGCGTCACCCAGACAGCATTGGAATCGTTACGTAAGCAGATTGTACGAACATGGTGACGGGACCTATCGTTCAGGACATCTTTGTAAATGAAAATATTCGTCACGACAACTTTGACCACATTGTTCACCAACTGGGCAGCAGAGATGAAAAAACCAATGAATTTGCAATTCGAAATCGTCCGTACAAACCACTTCTACGTATTTTAAATGAAAAATATGCACACGGTCAAGTCGGTTGTCGGCAGGACTTGCACCACATATAGGAAACCTTGTTGACCTCTTATAAAATGGTAGGTCAGATCGCCACCCTGTGAAACATTTACTGGATGAGACGAAGATCATTCCCCTACGTCAGCATAGCATGCCTTCGTTGCAGTACATGACCTAACTATCAGATGGTGGAAAGAACTCCTGCATTGATAATGTTGCTAACGTTCTAAATGAATACAAAGTGAATGCTCTCCTTGGAACTCACCCTCAAGTCATAGCACCTTAAGAAGGTACCCTACCTAGACAAATCACAGTAGTTTTAATTGCGTTCAAATTTTTAAGACTCGCATCACACGCTGCACTTATTCAACTAACATACAAACACCAGGCAAATTTAATTTTATTTGCCATATGATAATAAATGTTACATCTATAAACCGGCCGGTTCATTTAATTGAACACAATACGGTCCTTAATCGTTATATGATACCCTTCACCACTTTGGGTATATTGTACATATGTATCCTTAAAATTTCATGTCAATTTTCCCTCGAAGAAACATACATATGCCTGTCTGCAACCTATGTTAGATTTTAGCAAAATTAATACACGCTCTTCGGTACGCGGCACTGTTAAAATTTTAATTTCAACCAGACACCCGTTAGAAATACATATGGAAGCTATGAACCGATTTTCACGAAACTTTATACGCATCATTCTAGGCTTAATTCTAGGCCAATTCTTTGGTGCAGCATTTTCCTTAAATCGGGCGAAAATATATATGTGAGCTATAACTAAATCTGAACCGATTTTCACGAAACTTTGTACGCATCATTCTAGGCTGAAGTCAGTACACTGTGCCAGATTTCGTGCAAATCGAAAGATATATAGGGACTTTGGTACACCATTTACCCTTAATCGGACGAAAATATATATGGGAGCTATATCTATGTGATGACAGGTATAAAGAGGTGAAATAGGCGGACGACACAAAAGTGACTTATCTCGTGCTAACCACATAGATAAATATCTAGTTTTAATCAAGCCGTACGTAACTTGTGAACTCCATTCAACTTCTTCTTCTACTACTTTGTAATATTCATTTAAAAATCAACAAGCTCGACGTATTTCATCATCATCCAGCATTCCCAACTACAAACAAAAAATCAATTTCGTTAATATCTGCCATTGACAATAAGATACCAAATGCCAACAGGAATTCTATGCACTTATGCAGTTCTTTCGAAGTCCCACATTGCCGTTTGCCATTAAACATGTCATTCGTTGCTATGACATTGAGATTTCTTTCATTCGTGTTTTCTGTTTCCTGTTTTTTTTTTAACAAGCTCTCCCTTCTTCCTTAGTTATTCATTATGTTGCAAATGATTGGATGAAACAAATACATCTTCAATTGACAAATGGCAAAAGACATAAAAATGGCAACTGTTCGATTCTCTTGTATTTGAAGCTGAAGTCATAGCAACGACATCCTTTTGGGTTGGCAAGTGCCACAACTGTTCAACATGTTTGACTAGATTTCACAGCATTTTGATTAGAGAACGAACAAGAGCTAGAGATAAAGACCATCTAAAGACATCTGTTGGTTTTTCTTGTCATAGCTTCAATGTAGAACATATAAACAAAACGTTTGACATAAATATATACAAATATACCGATACAGTTTCCTTTGCCCAGTCAACATTGTGGTAAAAAATTAATTAGACTTTTTAAAATGTAGGTCTCAAGAAAAATCTTTGTTCTTTGAAACAATCCACGTCTATGGTCATATTGGATTCTTAGAAATAATATTTAGAAAACCCACTTCTATGGTGATGTTGGCCTTGGAAAATAATTTTTGGAAAGACATGCGTTTGGTCCTTATGCTCCCTTGAAATTAATTTTCGGGCTACTCTTGAGGCCCGTTTGATTCCTGGGACCAATTTCCAATTGCTAATTTCCGTGCCGTCTCTTTGAAAAATTCAGATGGCGCCCAATCATATTGAAGGAATAAAATGTTTACTGTGTATAGTTACACAAGTCTACGACCAACACACACAGATGCTAGATGTGTAAACGTAAAGCATTTTCATCAGAATTGCAAATTACATTTTATTTCCGGTATTTGTGACGCTTGAATAAACAGAATGACATTCCAATAACGGCAACAGTTTACAAAATATATATTTCTACCCTTCACCACACTGTGGTACAGGGTATTATGTCTTTGTGCATATGTTTGTAACAGGCAAAAATAATCGAGATAGACCCATGGTTTCTTTTGAGAATATGCATAGAATCACTTTCTAAGTCGATTTATGCATGTCCGTCCGTCTGTCTGTCTGTCCATGTTAAATTGTAAACAAAGTGCAGGTCGCATTTATGATCCGAATTGGATGAAATTTGCCACATGTCACTTAATCGGCCCAAGGACGAACCCTATTGAAATTGGGAAAAATCGGTTCAGATTTAGATATAGCCCCCATATATATATATATTTAACCGATTTAATGTAAACGGTCCCTATTGATCTATCGATTTGCACGAAATTTGGTACAGGCTAATCATTTAGGCCTATAATGATGTCTGCCAAGTTTGTGAAAATCGGTCCAGATTTAGATATAATATATAGGTCCGATTTCAGTCCCAAAGCTATATATCATTTGCAGAAATTTTGCATAACGTACTATAATGATGTCTGCCAAGTTTCGTGAAAATAGGTCCAGATTTAGATATAGCTCCCATATATAGTTTCGTCCGATTTCATGTACATGGTGCACCAATGTCCCTATATATCCTTCGATTTGCACGAAATTTGGCATAACGTACTGAATTGAGCCTAGAGTGATGTCTGCCAAGTTTCCAGAAAATCAGTCCAGATTTATATATAGCTCCCACATATTGTTTCGTCCGATTTCATGTAAATGGTGTATAAAAGTCGCTAGAGTGATGTCTGCGTTGTTTCGTGAAAATCTGTCCAGATTTAGATATACCTTTTATTATAGATTGATTTTAAGTAATTGACGCACCAAGGAACCAATAGGAACAAAACGTTCTGAAATTAGTATAACCTAACCTGTGAAATCGCTTAATATTTGGATAGAGCTTCCATATATATTTTCGCCCGATTTCAAGTAAATTGGTCATCAAACTCCTCATGTTAGTCAGTTTGACATCAAATTTTGCACAACGTACAAAATTGAGCATAGAATTATGTAGTTGCGTTTTCTAGAAGTACAGACATAGCCCAACGGATGACCTATTTATATTTGTTTGAAGTCGATTTACATACTTTATGGATAGATCTATGTAGATTCACATTTATATAAATATCACATATTTTATTTCATCCAATTTCATGCTAATAGTCCTGTTTAATATACCCATAGTGGTGAAGGGTTTTATATAGTCGGTCCCGTCCGACTTTACTACTTTCCTTACTGTTTTTTCTTCTAAAAGAAACAACAGCAACAACAATAACACACACACAACAAAAAATGGAAAGATTTCCTTATGTTGCAGAGCTTCCCACTCTTCAATAAAAAATAGAACCAACCACCCCAACTCCCAACACCTTGTAGGTTCCTCTTGTCTCATGTATTTTTTCAACGTTTTTCTTTTCAATTCTATTTCCATTGTCTCTCCAGATAGTGTTATTGTTTTTCCGTGGACTTCATTTCATTTTGGTTTTCCTCAGTGATGTTGACATTTTAGCATTTCCTTAAAAGAGTTTTTCTTCGCCTCCCCCTCCTTCTTCTGCTCATCCAACTACAACATAGTAGTTGGATAGAACAAACAGGATAAGTGCAAGAAGTTGGTAATGATTGTTGTAACAGAGGATAACTTATGGACAAATGAATCTGTTTTCTTTTGTGAATGCTCTTCACTTTGGTCTTGTCGATTGTCAAAGTGACGATGAGGACAACAACAGCAGGACTGAACTGAACAGAAATGAACATCAAAGGCAGATTTATAGGGAATGACCATTTCGGTTGTTATGCCAAGCAACGAGAAGGAATTTCTTTGAAAACAGTAAACACTGTTTCCATGCATTTGGAATCAGGCGTCATGATGTCTGCTATGTCACAACCTACAACAGTCATTGCCCCGGGCCATGTTTGGCTAGACTTCTAATTGTTTTACCGATGTCACCAAGTTTCCTTTTGTAAATGGTGTATTGAACTTTTTAGTGGGCAGAAAAAATACATTGAAATTGTAGTTCTTTTTTGTGTGTTCCGTCAGTTATAGAGTTGGCTTTACCATTTAGCAATGAAACAAAGCAACATACGTCTTTCTTTTTAATTGGCAAGGAGCAGCACATTCCTGGCGTTATTTTTTATGTTTTTTTATTTGATATCCTTGCCTTTGAGTTACTAAATGATTTCTTTTTACATTGCGATTATTGTTTATTTCCGGTCTGTGTTTGAGTTGTTTTATTTTGTAGTTTTCTTCTAAAAAGTCATTTCCGTTTTTGAGCTAATTGAAAACTTTTTTCTTACTTTCTAGGCGACTGAAAATATAAAATAAATCTACAATAAATTTATTGATTTCGAAATACCACTACTAATGGCCAGGGAAAGTTCATATGACAAACCATAGACGCCATTCACAATTTTAGCCGTTTGGCTTGCATTTTCGCGTTTGTCAAAGAAAAACTGTAACATGTGCCGAATTTTCTCTGTGTTCACATCCATTTTTAACACGCTGTAACTCACAACTGGGTGCACAAAAAAATGTCTGCGAAATGTCACCCTTCCAACGAGCATAAATCTGAAATTGTTTGATCGATAAATCTGAAATTGTTTATACGAGAAATATATCATTACAGCCCTACTTACTTAGCTGGCTTGTTACAGAACGGTTGTTCCATAAGCCGAGCTTAAAAAAGATTTCCAAGCACGTCGGTCTTGTGCGCAAACCAATCTGGCCACCACTCTTGAATAGTTCGGCTGGTAACCCATTTGCTCCTGCTGCTTTGTTGTCCTTGAGCCGATTAATTGCTTTTATATTCTCATCTTGGCTAGGTGGTATACACTCTAAACCATCATCTCTTATTGGTTCTGGGGTATCTTCTTCAACGCCACTATTTTATACTTTTCAAAGTGTTTCTTCCAGATCCTCAACACGCTGTCTGTATCTGTCACCAGGTTCCCTTCTTCATCTCTACAGGAGGATGTGCCTGCACCAAAGCCTTCGGTTTGGCGTTTTACTCCTTGGTAAAATTTCTGGACTTCATTCTGACTCCTGTACATCTCGATTTGCTCACTCTCACGTTTTTCTTGTTATTTCATCTTTTTTCAGAAAGCACGTTTCTCCTCTCTTCTTTTCTATCGATAATTCTCCATCACGCTACGTGTTGGTACTGTCTGCTGGGTTGCCTTATACGCTGCGTTTTTTGTCTCAGTAGGTTTACGACACTCCTAACCGTACCACGGGTTTCTTGATGGTGGGGTTTTAGTATCCAAGTGTTACTTTTGCTGCAGTTTGTAGGAAAACGCCAATTCTTTGGCATTGAGCTTCTATATTATTATCGGGACAATATATATAGAGACTTTAATTCACCATTTACATTAATCGGACGAAAATATATATGAGAGCTATATCTAAATCCGAACCGATTTTCAAGAAACTAACACACATCATTTCAGACTTAATTCAATACGCTGTCCCAAATTTCGTTCATATCGAAAGATATATAAGGTATTTGAGCTATATCTAAATCTGAACCGCTTTTCTCGAAACTTAGCAGACATCATAAGCCTAATTCAGTACTCTATGCCAAATTTCGTAAAAATCGAAAGATACATAGGGACATTGCTGTCCCATTTACCTTAAAACGGACGTAACTATATATGAGAGCTATATCTAAATCTGAACCGATGTTTACGAAACTTAGCACACATAATTCTGGACCTAATTAAGTACCCTATGCCAAATTTCGTGCAAATCGAGAGATATATAGGGAGTTTGGTGCCCATTTACCTTATGTCGGACGAAAATATATATCGGAGCTATATCTAAATCTGAACCGATTTTCTTCAATTTCAATAGGGTTCGTACTTGGGCGAAATATGTGACTTGTGCCAAATTTTCTTCCAAATCGGATCATAAATTCGTCCTGTACTTTGTTTACAATTTAACATCTACGGACGGACGGACATGCATAAATGATTCTATGCATATTCTGTTACAAACATATGCACAAAGACGATATACCCTGTACCACAATGTGGTGTAGGATATAAACATTTTTATCTACTGGACGTTGGGAAAATATCTGTGCAAACACTTGATTATATCTACTCATTGCAATAAATTAGAATATCTTATTAAAACAATTTTTTTTTTAGATTTGTATATGACATTTTGTTTGAGATTCTAAATATGTTTACAAAAACAAAGATTTTAAATATTTTCTTGACCTTAATAGCTCCCCATGAAAAACCGAAGCAATGATGCTACAGCTTCTCTACTGGTGGTACAGTTTGATAAAAACATGAACGACAAGGTAAGGAAACAACCTGACATTAAAAACCACAAAATATAACCTTATTTTATGGGGCTATTAAAATGTCTAAGTATGCACGTGTGTGTGTGTGTGACATTGTTCTGGAAGGAATGCAAGTATGTACTCGCAAGTGTGTGTGTGTATGTGAATGGTATGTGCATGCGTCACTATGCGTCAAATAGTCAGTGCAAGTGGATATTATCTGTGAAATATTTTTTCAGTGAACATTTTTATATGAAAATATTTTCATAGAGAATTGATTGCATTTTATTTCATTGCCGCAGGTGTTTGTGTTCATGGGTGTGTGTTTGTGGCCTGTCGGTAGGTCACGCTTTACATATATTTCATGAAATGAAAACATATTTTATGGTGTCGGTAAACATTTATGGTATGCTGTGTCTGTTTGTTTGCGATATAATAATTCTGACAGAAATATTTCGATTTTATTTTAAAAATTTGCGAACGGTTTATGCATATTAAATTGTGTAATTCCATATACTCATCCTTGCATACATGTTATTGGAAGATTACAGTTGTTCCTAAAATTGATTTCTGAAATCCTATGAATTTTATACTTTTTGTAAGGAGATTTGCTACTCAATGATAATCTAAACTAGTAAGGAAAGTAATGAAGTCGGATGGGGCCGACTATATGATACCCTTCACCACTTTGGGTATATTCAACAGAGGGAATCCTAACCGACGTCGCGTTATTGAAGGACCATTAACATGAAATTAAACATGTCATTCTGCAACCTATACTAAATTTTGGTCAGATATAGAGTTTCTTCTTACAATGGGACATAATAATGTAAATAAATTTAAAGCAAAATATCGAAATCTAAACCGATTTCATCGAAACTTGTCACATGTTACGTTACACTTATTTCAGTATGTTTTTTGCATTCGGCCACATTTTGATTTCTTTATTTACTTATAAATCTAAATTTACTTATAAATCCAAAATCGGAGGAAAATATACATATATGAGAGCTATATCTGAACCGATTTTCACGAAAATTTAACACACATCGTTCTAGACTTAGTACAGTACGCTATGCGCAATTTCGTGCAAATCGAAGTATATTTAGGGATGCAACATTTACATAAAACCGGACGAAAATATATATGGGAGCTATATCTAAATCTGAACCGATTTTCCCGAAATTTAACACACATCGTTCCAGACTTAATTCAGTACGCTATGCAAAATTTCGTGCAAATCGAAGGATATATATATACAGTCTTTGGTGCACTATTTACCTAAAATCGGACGAAAATATATATGAGAGCTATATCTAAATCTGAACCGATTTTCACGAAATTTTACACACATCGTTTTAGACTTAATTAAGTTCGCTATGCCAAATTTCGTGCAAATCGAAGGATATAAAGGGACTTTGGTGCACTATTTACCTAAAATCGGACGAAAATATATATAGGAGCTATATCTATGTCTGAACCGATTTTCACGAAATTTTACACACATCGTTGTAGACGAAAATATATATGGGAGCTATATCTAAATCTGAAACGATGTCAATTAAACTTGACATACATTAGGCTATTCTAACGTCAGTACGTTTTGCAAAATTGTATGCCAATCGGCCTAAATTTGACTCTTGGGTACACCATTTGCTAAAAATCGGACGAAAATATATAAAAGGGGCCTACATCTGAATTTGAACCGATTTCAATAAAACTTGACACACTTTATGCTATCCTAACTTCAGTACTGTGTGCAAAATTTCGTGCCTATCGGACTAAATGGGATTCTTTGGTGCCCCATTTGCTAACAATCAGACGAAAATATATATGGGAGCTATATCTAAATCTGAACCGATTTCAATTAAAATTGACACACTTTAGGCTATCGTCAGTATGTTTTGCAAAATTGTATGCCAATCGGCTTAAATTTGACTCTTTGGTGCACCATTTGCTAAAAATCGGACAAGAACATATAAAAGGGGCCTATATCTAAATCTGAACCGATTTCAATACAATCTTAACCGCAAAATTTCAATAAAACTTGCTAACACACGAAAATATATAGGCTATCGATTTCAATTAAACGTGACAGTATGTTTTGCAAAATTGTATGCCAATCGGCTTAAATTTGACTCTTTGGTGCACCATTTACTAAAAATTGGACGAAAATATATAAAAGGGGCCTATATCTAAATCTTAACCGATTTCAATAAAACTTGACACACATTAGGCTATCGCCAGTATGTTTTGCAAAATTGTATGCCAATCGGCTTAAATTTGACTCTTTGGTGCACCATTTACTAATTTCCTTTGGCATGCCCCTACCCATAAAAAAAAGAAATGTATTACCCAAAGAGACATTTTTCAATTAGTGTTCTGAATGAAATCTACGACAATTGCCACACACAAACAACCTGTCATTTTGATCACCTACGAACTTATTCCAACAAATATCTTGACACAAATAGAGGACTAAACCTTGTGACCCATCCCATTATATATTTATCATATCGGTCGGTATTTAGTATGTCAATCAACAACAAAGGCTTTTTGTATGCCTGGAAGACATTTTATTTTCATTTTATTTGGGTAAGAGGGTAGCATAATTTTTTTCAATTGCGTTATAATTTAGCAACAAATAACATGTATCATGGTGTCAGTGGAATCGTTGTTACTGCTGTCCGGTGGTACATGAAGCGCCTTTGTCGTTAAAAGTTAATAAAATTTTATTGATTCCAGTAATTTATGGAGTTTGTGTATCATCAGTTTTGTTTTCCCCTGTTGGAGAGATGGAATGGAAGGGACTGGTCTTTACGCCTGTCTCTTAGTCACACGTAATCAGTTTGTTGTTTTAATGAATGATGTCTTCGTTCTGTTATGGAGCTGATGGGGAAGCTCCTTGTGTTATTGCGAGAAATCTGTAACAATTTTTCATTTATTTTTTTCGGTTTGGTTGATGGTGCAGAGATAATGAAATGATTTTCTTTTCGGTTTGGGGGTTAAATTAAAGACATGGCTTTTATATTTTTTGTGTTAATAACAACAAAATGACAATATTTGTAACAAGCTTAGTTACGTGAAAATACCCTACTCATTAAAGGAAAGGTATGTTTGTTTTCAAGAAGTAAATTGTCAAGGTTTTTCATATTTAAGGTCTCAATTAAATAGAATTCAAAGAATAAATTACGATATTTCTGAAGCGCCCTGTCGAAATCAATAAATAAATATAAATATATAATTTGGTACGCTGCGAAGTTCTTCTACATCAATCTTAGATTCAAGCATCTCGATATAAACAGGGCAAACTGGATTTCTCCTGATCAAGCAACGATAAATCAAATTGTTCATGTCAAATTGATCATAGACGGAAGTCATTTATCGAGTGTTTTAGAAGTTCCATAGTTTCGATGTAGCAGCCAAGGTTCGCACTCCTTTTATTGTTGCATCAAAGGTGCGATCTAACACAACGCGGAAACTCGACTCGAAATGCTGCAAATGCAACAGATAGCATAAGCCTACTCCGCTCAACTTACCCACATGCTTGACGAAAGCACTCCTTGTCCCGATAATAATAAAGAAGCACAATGGGAAATAATTGCCCACTCCCTACAAACTGCATCAAAAGCAATACTTGGGTACCAAAAACCACCATCCAGAATCACATGGTACGAACAGGAGTGTCGTAATGCTACTGATGTGAAAAATTCAGCGTATAGAGCAACCCTACGAAAAGTAACAACACGTAATGCGATGTAGAATTATCGGGAGAAAAGGAGAGAGGAGATCCTCATTTTCAGAAGAAAGAACCAGAAAAACGTGAGCAAATTGAGATGTGCAAGAGTCAGAATGAAGTCAGAAAATTTTACCAATGAGTAAAACACCACACCGAAGGCTTTGGTGCAGGCACATCCTCCTGTAGAGATGAAGATGGAAACCCTGTGACAGATGGTGTTGAGGATCTGGAAGGAAAAGCTTCTGGTATCGAATAGTGGCGGTGAAGAAGATGTCCCAGAACCAATTCGAGATGACAGTATAGATTTTACACCACATAGCTAAGATGAGGTCAGATCGACTGAAGAACAATGAAGCAGCAGGTACCGATCAAATTGGCTAGAGTAATGCATGTCCATTGATTGAAACCTCAGCATCCTGTGTCCCGTGCACAAAAAAGGAGACAAGACGATATGTGCCAACTATAGAGGTATAAGTCTCCCTCCTAAGTGCTATCCAGCGTGCTGTGTGAACGACTGAAGCCAATGGGCAATGACATTAATGGACCATACCAATGCGGCTTCAAGCCTGAAAAATCCACCATTAACCAAATTTTCAATCTGCGACAGATACGGGAAAATAGCGACACATCCCACTTATCAGTTAAGAGGTGTACAATCATGTCTTCGTTTGTCAATCCTGCAAACTTAATACGGCTATGCAGCATAACATTAACTGGTACAATATCAGCAGTTAAAGTCGGAAAGGACCTCTTGGAACCCTTTAAAACCTAACGAGAATTATGACAAGGTGGCAGTTTGTCGTGTGACTTCGTTAACATCCTGCTGGAAAAGGTCATACGAGATGAAAGGTAAACAAAAATTACACTCTATAAACCAAACAGCATATGTTACTCGCCTACGCCGACGACATAGACATAATGGGTCGGTAATTGCGAGCGGTAACAGCTACCTTTGAACGAATTGAGAAGGAGTCTGCCGAAGTAAATTGCAGAAAGACCAAGCTGATGGCATCAACACTCAAGACGTCCAGTAGACTCGGACCAACTGTGGAACTTGAAAACTACAGCTTCGAAGTAGTGAACTGTTTTATATACCTCGGTACGGTCATAAACGAAATTAATATCATCATCATTTGAAACCCGGAGAAGAATAGTGTTGGCCAACAGATGATACTATGGTCTGAGTAAGCAACTCAAAAGCAAAACCACCTCTCGCCAGACCAAACTTACGCTGTATAAGACGTTGATATTATCCGTTCTGTTGTATGGATCTGAAGCATGGGTACTTGCACAAGCTGACGAGGCAGCTCTTGGAGTGTTTGAGAGAAAGATTCTCCGGAAGATCTATGGGCCGATCTGCGTCGACGGTGACCCATACTACATTTAAATTTGTAGGACAAAGCTTCCAATAAATGTTACGGTTCATTTTCGGTATTTTAAATGTTTTATCCACATTTTTCCTTTCCTCCAAAGTTCAAACGTGATTTCAGAATTTAAACTCAATAATTCCCACTCCATTTAATTTAATTTTACCTTTCCACATCAATAGCTTAGCCAAACTTTCAATTTCACCAAATTAAATTCAAAAGCATCTTATATCGGACAAACACCCAAATTATAACTCCGAAACATCGTGTCTAATTCTACCATTGAAATGTTCGCCACTAATTTCTGAACATAACAGGCCACTATCATTTATTTTGGTCACTTTTCATCATAATTTTAAGCTTTCATCTTGTGAGCGGGCGCCTATCACTCATAAGAAGCTTAACAAGTTTGTCAAATAAATTGAGCTTATTATACCGCTATTGAGATTCCCTATCACCCAAACAGCGGGCAAATATTTTGCCGGATTTAATACGACCACAGAAGAGCGCAAAGGAAAAGCGTGTGGCTTTTCAAATAACAAATGCGTGGGTGTGTGTATATATGCGTATTTTATATGTGTGGGTGCGTACGTTTGTTCCTTCGTGTGTATCTATGTTTAATGAAGCCTTCGTGATTTACCATATGTGAAAAATATGTAATTATAGATTGCCACATTTATTATTATTTTCAAAATCGACCAAAAAGCTACCAATACTGGAGAGATTGTGCTTTTTCTTTATAAGGAACATACTGAAGCTATTGTAGTACCGCTGTCGGACATATGGCTTTATAAAAGCTCAACAAGATATCTTTGTTATCATCCAAGTACTGGCGACCATCGACTTGAGGACCTCGTTTATACTACAGATTTTCTCGGAAATAGTTGTGGCTTCCCCTGACGACTCCAAGCGTCTGTGGAACGTTACACCCAATATCTGAATTGATTTCAACAAAACTTCACATAGGCCAATCTGTACTTAACTGAGTATGCTGTGCCAAAGTTTGTCTCAATCGAACAAATTTTGGGAATTTGGTGTACAATTTAAAACTGCTCGGATTTCAACAAAACTTCACATAGTTCAATCTGTTTCAAATTCAGTACGTGGTGCAAAATTGTGTCTGAATCTGAAAGAATTTGGGAGTTTGGTGCACCAAGTCGAAACTATAAATTGGAGCTATGTCGATATATATCGATATATATAAATGGAAGCTATATCTATATCTAAACCGATATGCTGTACCAAATTCCATCTCATTCGGATCATAAATGTGACCTGTACATTGTTTAAAATATAACATGGGTTGACAGCCGGAAGGACACCCATACATCGACTAAGAAAGTGATGCTATGCATATTCTTAAAGAAGAACAATGGGTCTGTCTCGTTTCTTTTTGCCTGTTTCAAACATATGCACAAAGACATAGTACCCTGCACCACAGGGTACAATAACTTCCACCAATACGATTCTCGTCGAAATCTTCCTTCCATAGCTCCCAAATATATTTTCATCCGATTTAATGTAAATGGTACACCAAAGTCCCAGTACTGAATTGAGTCTTGAAAGTGCTAAGTTCCGTGAAAATCGGTCTAGATTTAAACATAGCTCTTATATATTTAGACCCAAAGTTTGTTCGATTGTAAAATAAATTACACTCTGGCAAGTTTGGTTGAAATTGGTTCAGATTGAGCACCAAAGACCCAAAGTTAGGTCGATTGACACAACATTTTGAACAACC
Organism: Musca vetustissima; assembly: GCF_032173495.1. NCBI lineage: Eukaryota > Metazoa > Arthropoda > Insecta > Diptera > Muscidae > Musca > Musca vetustissima. The sequence continues at coordinate 14,519 of NW_026880512.1, forward strand.
TTTCGTATTGAGACCAGAATGACTTTGTTTTGTTGTCTTGAAATTAGTGCAGGTGCAGACATGGCTTCCATATATATTTCGAACAGATGTCTTATTGAGATTAAATTTTTAAAAGTGTGGCATACTGAATATCGTGCATCAAATTTACTTTAAATCAATTCACATAAAGATGTCACACTAGCATAACCCAAACCCAACTCCATAGGTTCACCCACAATTCAAATTGTACGAAATTTACTACACAGTAGTATGAATTTTTAAAACCTCTTACTTATCCCAAACCTACACCACCACAGTGATCCAAAATATAAGTTTCAGGGTTCTAATTCTATCGGTCCACCCACAATTCAAATTATACCAAATTTTGTACACAGCAGTGCCACCCACTATTGGTTCACCCATAATTCAAATTATACAAAATTTAGTACATAGTTGTACCATTTTCCAAAACTTCCTACATTCCCCAATCATACACCCTCACAGTGATCCTAAATCGAAGTTTTAGGATTCCAACTTTATCGGTTGACCCACAATCCAAATTGTACCAAATGTAGTACACAGTAGTACGAATTTCCAAAATTTCCTACTTAACGCAAACCAACACACCCTCAGTGATCCTAAATCTAAGTTTCAGGATTCAAATTCTACCGGTTCACCCACAATTTAAATTGTACCAAATTTGGTACACATTAGTACAAATTTCCAAAACTTCCTACATACCCCAATCATACACCCCCACAGTGATCCTAAATCCATGTTTCAGGATTCAAACTCTATCGGTTCACCCACAATACAAATTGTACGAATACGAATTTCAAAAACTTCCAACTTAACCCAAACCAACACCCCCACAGTGATCCTAAATCAATTTTTCAGGATTCAAACTCTATCAGTTCACTCACAATTCAAATTGGACCAAATTTAGTACACAGTAGTACCAATTTCCAAAACTTCCTACATATCCCAATCCTACACCTTCACAGTGATCCTAAATCAAAATTTCATTATTTTAACTCTATCGGTTCATCCACAATTTAAATTGTACCAAATTTAGTACACATTAGTACAAATTTCTAAAACTTCCTACATATTTCAATCTTACACCTCCACAGTGATCCTGACTCCAAATTTCATGACTCTAGCTCTATTGGTTCACCTAAAGTTCAAATTGTACCAAATTTAGTACCCATAAGTATTAATTTGTTAAACTGAATCCTGACCCTAATCTTACATCCCTACAATGGTCCTAACTCCAAATTTCATTGTTCCAGCTTTATCGGTTCACCCAAATCCAAATTGCACCAATTACAGTACGATTTAGTATATTTTCGTACACATAAGTCAAAAAATTCCAAAACTAAGTACATATCCCAATCCTACACTCCGACGGTAATGTTACTTTCAATTTTCAGGGTTCCAGCTCGATTTGTACCTCTAAATCAAATTTGTACCAAATATAGTACCATATAGTACTTTTTGTACACATGAGTACACGCTTTCCTAACTCTCCTCATATCGACCCTACATCTCAACCTTGATTCGGATTCCAAATTTCAAGTTTTTAGCTCCATTCGCATTGTAATAAATTTAGTACATTTTAGAACTTTTCGGATACTTATAGCTTGAATTTCCAAAAACCCTTTGGTACATCTATCCTACACTCCATCAACGACCACAAAACCAAATTTCAGAGTTCTAGCTCCACCGGTTCGGCAAATACAAATGGCATCACATTTAGTACTTTTCGTACCGTTCTAGTACAAATTTCCAAAAACCCAGCCTTATCTGTCACATTTGGACCAAGGGTGACCCTCACCCAAAATTTCCAGATTCTAGCTTCAGCCGTTTCGTTTGGGCGTTGATGAATCGTTAAATCAGTCAGTCAGTCAATCACTTTACTCTTTTATTACTATAGATTGTACGCAAACGACTGTAAATCTGAAAGGCGACGTCTGTTAGGTAGAATATACCCATAGTGGTGAGGGTATTATATAGTCGGCCCAGTCCGACTTTACTGTTTTCCCAAGCCAACGTCCAAACGAGTCGCCCATTGGTCCACTCCATCTGGTATCTCCCCCTCAAAGTATCAAAATTTTCAATATTTACAAATCCAAAATCAGGCGATATCCGATTCGAATAAAACTTTGCACAACTGGTCTACTTTTATCACAGTGTTCTGTGGTCTATAATATTAACATAATATTAATTTTGCATTTCGACCATTTTGGGTCGCAAATAATCTCCATAGATGTGGCAACAACGCCTTGAATGTGTGTCAATTGTAAGGGTATTTAAGTTTACATTGTAATCAAGTATGATATGATACGATATGTGTAAACACTTATATTTGTATGATTGTAAATAATATATATGTATGTGTGTAAATAAAAACGATTGGTCGGAGACCACATGAACGGCGGCTTATTAGAGAAATCAGTTGATATGGGTGTGTGCGTGTGCGGGATATACTCATATATGCTGTGTGCGTTGGTGTGTATGGTGTATTTGGTTAAGTGAATACCATTTGTTTTACTATATGTGTGTACAAGTGTGACTGTGTGTGTGTCAATGGACATTTTGTTATACATTAAATGTTCTTAACAAAAAAGATGACATAAATTCTGTTAATCTGGTCGTAAATTGAAGCTTATGACATTGTTAAACGGCGCTTGATTTCCACTGAAAAGGAAAACTTACTTAATTTCACCTTCTCCCTTGGAGTTCTAGGAAGTTTGTTTTTTTATACCCTACACAACTATGTTGTCAGTGTATTATAGCTTTGTGCAGCCCCAAAAGTTTGTAACGCCGCGAAATATTGGTCCTTGACCCACCTTTAAGTATACCGATCGTCATATCTCGACTAGCTGAGCCGATCTAGACATGTGTGTCCGTCCGTCCGTCTGTCCATTATAATTTGTAAACACGATACAGGCCACATTTATGGACCAATCTTCACGAAATTTTGCATGTAGGATGGGTTCTGGCCAATGAAGACCCCTATTGTTTTTTGGAAAGATCAGTTAATATTAAGGGGGTGAAATGGACCAAAAACTTTATTTTTGTCTGATTTTCTGGTCGCTCCAGAGGCCGCAATTATGGCCCAAACACCGCGACCGGTCAATATTTAGCGGGTCAAATGGACCCTGACTTTTGTGTGAAAAATGACAAAATTTGTGTTCTATAGCGTATACATTGCCCCTGAAGGACCTAGGCCCAAAAAGTTGATAGTATGTTCAAGAGGAGTGGTTGACATTTAAATTGATACCAATTATATGGTCGTATGTACCTGGATGTGGGAGTTACACGTAAATATTTACAGTTGCTTACGTATTAATATATTATTTAGTAACCCATTACCACACTATAGGGCGGATCACACTATAGGGAGATTCCAGTTATGGGTAGGTACAACGCCTATAATTTTCGGTGATGATCAGATAATAATTTTGGGATGAAGTGGACCGAAAACTTAATTTTTTGTGTTTTTTCGATTGATCTATAGGCCATAATTGAAAGACGAACATCACAACACAACACTTGCTGAAAGGAATCGGGCAAGTAATTAGAAGAGATGTACTGAATATTAATAATATTTGTTGGCTTCTAGTCGATCAAGAGGGTGCAAATGCCCAATCTCAGAATGTAGTATCACGGAAGGTTAGATTTTCGTGGAAGTTGTGTAGGGTATCATATGGTCCCGTCCGACTATACCCGTCCGACTATACTGCTCCGCTCACTGGTTTTTCAATTTTTTATTTTTGTGCTGACTTTTGGTGTTGAAATTGTATTCTTGCTGTTGATATGTCCTCATGGTCCGCACTTGGGTCATGTCTTATCCTCTCAACTATTCTTGTAATTCCCATCACAAATTGCTACTGTGACAGAAGTGAGTGACCCCGTGTTCTGGCCATGGATGTGTGGTCTTCATTCGTAATTGTCTGTCTGTCTGTTTCATGAATGAAGTGTCGCTGCTGTGAGTCTGCACGGAAATAATGGTCATGGTAAAGATGGCATCATGCTTATTTGTGACTTTGTTTTTTCGTTTTTATGTTGAAACAAATGTCCTGAAAACAAAATCGCAAAATATTCATACGTTCATATTTCTATGTGTGTGTGTGAGAACAAGTTATTAATATGTACCAAGTAAAAATATTCATGGATATGTACGAACAAATAAATAACTGGGTTGTCACATGTCATAAATTCTGTATGATTACAACATGTAGGACGCTATGTTGATTTGTGTGTGACTTTGTGGGAATGCTTATTTCGGAAGTTGCGGGGTGTAATGTTACATCACATACATCATATTTAAGATTTCCCTTCACTGTATCCCTTTCTGCATATTTCGAAGACACACACATAGGCATATTAAAGAGCACCGTATAAAATAAAAAATATGTGGATGTTCATTTCATATCACTGGCTTTGATTATTGATTTTTGCATCGAACTGTGTCATTGATTGACTTTTATTAAATTGTACCTTAATTTGAATAATATTTAGGTTAATAAAACTGATATGAAAGTTGGTATATATACTAAAATATTTAATCTTTAGTGTTATATTAAGGAGGCGTGCGATAACTTAAAAGATCTAAATGTATGCCATAGTGAATAGAATGAGGATATCTGTCCGTGGATCGATAAATAAAACCAGTAAGGAAAGTAGTAAATTCGGACGGGGCCGACTATAAGATGCCCTTCACCACTTTGGGTATATTCAATAGATGAAACCTAAAATTTAAATTAATTTAAAGCAAATACCAATCGGGCACCCGTTGATTATTTGGATAAATATCTGATAAACATGAGAAGTTTTGTGCACCATTTACTTAAAATTGGACGAAAATGTATATAACCAGTAAGGAAAGCAGTAAAGTCGGTGTGGGCCGACTATATGATACCCTTCACCACTTTGGGTACATTCTACATATGTATCCGAAAAGACGTCACATTTTTGAAGGAATTTTGACATGAAATTGAACAAACTTAAATATGTAATTTTTATGTCTTTCTGGAACCTATGCTAAATTTCATTTCATTGGGGCAAGTTTAGAGTCGTTTGCGCACAGTGGGACAGATTTGTGTAAATCGATTTAAAGAAAACTTGACATACGCTATTCGGTATCAATCAGACACCTCCTATTGATTATTTGGTGTACAATTAACATAAGTAAGTCGAAATTATATATGGAAGCTACGATATATCTATATCTGAACCGATTTGATTAGCACACATCATTCTAGACCTAATCGAAAGATATATAGGGACTTTGGTACTCCTTTTACATTAAATCGGACGAAACTATATATGGGAGCTATATCTAAATCTGGACCGATTTTCAAGAAACTTAGCACATATCATTCTAGACCTAATTCAGTGGGCTATACCAAATCGAACGATATATAGGGACTCTGGTAAACCATTTTCCCTAAATCGGGCGAAACTATATATGGGAGCTATATCGTAATCTGAACCGATTTTCACGAAACTTAGCACACGTCATTCCTGACCTAATTCAGTACGCTATACCAAATTTCGTGCAAATCAAATGATTTTCAGGGACTTTGGTGCACCATTTACCTAAAATCGGGCGAAACTATATATGGGAGCTATATCTAAATCTGAACCAATTTCATTAGGGTTCGTTCTTGGGCCAAATAGGTGAACTGTGCCAAATTTCTTCCAAATCGGATCATAAATGCGACCTGTACTTTGTTCACAAAAATAAGTGGACGGACATGCATAAATCGACTCAGAAAGTGATTCTATGCATATTCTCAAAAGGAAACATGGGTCTATCTCGATTATTTTTGGCTGTTACAAACATATGCACAAAGACATAATACCCTGTACCACAGTGTGGTGAAGGGTATAAAAACTATATAGGCTAGCTCTATCCAAATTTGAACCGATTTCAAAAAAAATCGGTTATTCAAAATGTTATGTCAATCGGCCTAACGTTGGGTCTTTGGTGTACCATTTAACTAAAATCGGACGAAACTTTATATGGGAGCTATATCTAAATCGAAAACATTTGCTACAAAATTTTTTAGCAAACGGCGTAACATTGGGTCTTTTGTGCACCCTTTATTAAAAATCGGATGAAACGATATCTAGGAGCTATATCTAAATCTGAACCGATTTCAACAAAACTTGCTACACGTTATGTAATGGTATCTTCTGTACGTTGTGCAAAATGTTGTGTCAATCGGACCCACCTGGGGAGTTTGGTGTAGAATTTATATCTATCTTCTAGGTTATACTAACTTCAGTACGTTGTGCAAAATTATGTGTCAATTTTGTGTAAAATCTGTGTCAATTTTGTGTAAATATGTAGAAGCTATATCTAACTCTGAACTGATTTCAACGAGACTTGCCAGAGAATTATTTATATTAACTACAGTTCATTGCACAACATTGTGTGGCAATCGGACAAATTGTGTGGAGCTATATCTATATCTGAACTGATTTCACGAAACGTAACTCACATCATTCTAGACTTCATTCAGTACGCTATGCCAAATTTCGTGCAAATAGAAAGATATATGTAGACTTTGGTGCACCATTTACTCTAAATCGGACGAAAATGTACATATGAGAGCTGTATCCAAATCTGAACCGATTTTCGCGAAACTTAACATACATCATTCTAGACATAGTTCATTACCCAATGCAAAATTTCGTGCAAATCGAAAGATATATAGGGACTTTGGTGCACCATTTACCTTTATCAAAATCTGAACTGATTTTCACGAAACTTAACACACATCATTTTAGACCTAAATTATTACGCTGTTCTAAATTTCGTGGAAATCGAATTACATATAGGGACTTTGGTGCACCATTTATCTTAAATCGGAAGAATATATATATGGGAGCTATATCTAAATCTGAACCGATTTGTCACAATTTCTGTAAGGTTGGTTCATTCGGATAATAACAGCGATCTGTACTTTGTTTACAATTTAACATGGACAGACAGACGGATATGAATAAATCGACTTAAAAAGTTATTCTATGCATATTCTGGGAAGGAACCATGTGTCTATCTCGTTTCCTTTTTACTGTTACAAACATATGCACAAAGAAATAATACCCTGTACCACAGAGTGGTGAAGGGTATAAATAGCAGCAGTTCTAATGGAATTTATGGCATGCATCAACATGAATACATTTTTTTCCGTTGGTGTGTTATGCTTTACTGTTAGAATAACCCGTCATTTCCGTTTCCTGGAAACCCTTTTCCTAATGTTATAAATAGGACGATCTCCACCCCTCTATCTGTTTTCCCCGTGTATAACAGTATAAAATATTTTGAATAATAACGCCATTTTAAATTGTGATGTTTTGTAAACATGTCAACGTCCATTCATTCCTTTAATGCCATTGACACATCAAATGTTTTATGGTGGGATGCTTTACCTTTGAACAATTTAATTCAAAATAAAATACTCTTTGAACTGGGAGAATTGACCCAATAAAAGGTACGGTATCGAAAATATCAACAATTCTTAATTTTATCAATCAAAATAGGTATTGCCTTTCCTTGCTCGCTTGGCAACGAGCTATTAGATAAAGTGTGAAATTTTAATGCTTCACTTGTTGTTTGGGTAGAAAAATGGGTCACTATCAATGGACATAATATTTGTTTATTTGGAATGTTTTTAATGCGCAAAAAGGTTTGATATCTATTGATTTGATTGATGAAAATATATTTATTTATTTAATGACTTGTTGATGTGGAAACGTGTCTTGGTTTATAGTAATAATGTACCACTCCTTAACTTTTGTTTTCGATTTATAATTAACCTTATTATTTATTAAAAAACTGAATTTGTTAAAAAATTCAGTCTTTTAATAAAAGTGGGGAAAGGGTATTTCTTCTTAAAGATTTTTTAGCTAGTTTCAAATAATTATAACGAGTGTGTACTCTAATAGCGTACAGTTCTAAATTTCAAGATGCATGAACCAAAATCACTTACTTCTATCAACATATACACCAGTGCCAATATCAAATCTTAAGCCAATAATAAGCCAATAAAGTAAAATTTGTCCTTCCTTAAATATAATATGAGTAGATAATTAAGTTAAATAAATGGTGTACCAAAGTCCCTATGTATCTTTCGATTTGCACGAAATTTGGCACAGAGTACTGAATTAAGTCCAGATTTAGATATAGGTCCCATATATATTTTCGTCCGATTTAATGTAAATGGTGCAACAAAGTCCCTATATATCTTTCGATTTGCACGAAATTTGGCACAGGGTAATAAAATAGGTCTAGATTGACGTGTGCTAAGTTTCATAAACATCGGTTCAGATTTAGATATAGCTCCCACATATATTTTCGTCCTATTTAAGGTAAATGGTGTACCACAGTCCCTATATATCTTCCGATTTGCACAAAATTTGGCACAGAATAATTAAATAGGTCTAGAAAAATGTGTGTTAAGTTTCCTGAAAATCAATTCATATTTAGATGTAGCGCCCATATATATTTTCGTCGGATTTAAGGTAAATGGTGTAAAAAAATCCCTATATATCTTTCGATTTGCACGAAATTTGGCATAAATTAAGGTTCGAATAAGTGTAGTGAATTGATTTAAATATAGCTCATATAGGCGATTGTGCACCAAAGGTGTGTTGCACGAAAATTTTCATAGTGTACTCAATTGAGTCAGGCTTGATGTATGTCAAGTTTCGAGAAAATCGGTTCAAGTATATGTAGAGGAGCTATACGTAAAGCTCCTATATATACTTTCGTCCGATTTTAAATAAATGGTGCACTAAAGACCCATAGCTAGGCCGATTGACACAACGTACTGAAATTAATATAAATTAGCCTCTGGTATGTTTCCTTGAAACCGGTACAGATTTAGATATAGCATTGCTTCCATATATAACATCGACCTATTTATATTGATTGTGCACCAAATAATCAATGGAATGATATTAGATTTTAAACAGTGAAACATACCAAATATCGGGTGCAAAATTTCCTTTTAATCTGATTACAAAATTTAGAATAGGTGGCAGAATGGCAAGTGTTGGGATTGTTGTTATTCGTTGTACTTATAGATAAAGATCGAATATTTAAGTTGGTTAGATACATATGTAGAATATACCTAAAGTAGTGAAGGGTACCATATAGTCGGCCCAGTCCGACTTTACTACTTTCCTTACTGTTTATACCCTTCGGGTGGTAGGGTATGTGTTTGTAACAGGCAAAGGGAAACGAGATAGACCTATGGTTCTTTTTGAGAATATGCATAGAATCACTTTCTGAGTCGATTTATGCATGTCCTTCCGTCCGTCACTTGTTTAACCCAAGGACGAACCCTATTGAAATTGAAGAAAATCGGGTCAGATTTAGATATACCTCCCATATATATGTTCGTCCAATTTAACGCAAATGTGTCACCAAAGTCCCTATATATCTTTTGACTTGCACGAAATTAGGCATAGGGTACTGAATTAAGTCCAGAATGATGTGTGCCAAGTTTCGAAAAAATCAGGTCTGATTTAGATATAACTCCAATATATATTTTCGTCCGATTTAAGGTAAACAATTTACAAATGTATTTTCCGACAAAGAAAGAATAACTACGATAACAACAATAGCTTTATTCCAGCCTTTTTTCACCTTCACTGGAGGAAAATGTGGGCTTAAAACAAAAAAAGCGGTCCTGAATGTGAGGCTGTATCTCAAATGACAGAATTTATGTCAATTTTGAAGCTACAGGCAGGGGTATTATCTTTTATTATTGTTGTTGTTCTTGTTCGAAAAAAATGTATGTAAGCTCTTAATTAACCAACCACAAATCTGTCATGATAATTTAACGTGGCGGATATCCTTGTTTACTTCGTTGTTGTGGTTGTTTTGATTTTTTTCCTAGCAATATGCTGTGTAGGTGACTGTGAAATACATAGGGGCTTATTAATTAAGATTGCAAGCAAGTTTTAAATGAGTTAAAAAATCTGAAAATAAAATAATAAGTTGTGACCGTTAAAATAATACTTAAGAAAATTATGCACAATAACCCAAATACCCTGATTACACCCTTACGAACAAATGATAATTCTTTTGAAGGATTTAATATGTTGATGTTAACCCAAGAGTTTTTCTTTTATTATTTTTCTTGTTCCTTCCACTTATTCTTCATCTTCGACTTTTGCTTTTTTATGGCATCAGAAATTTGTTCGGATGGCTGGTTGACTTTTCAAATGATAATTTTAAGACTTTTTAATGACAAAAATATTTTATTAACTTTAACATAAACATTACAAATGTAAATGTCAAGTACATGATCAAAGTTTTGTGAGTGTCGTAAAGTTCACAAAATTGTAGCAATTAAATATAAATGTGGTTGGTTTAATGTCACAACCGATTTATTTGAAGGGTTAGCATTCATACATATACACAAAATGTGATGACAGACTCTGTATTTCCATTTTGCAAATATAATAATTTTCAAACAAAGGGAATAGGAGAGTTTAATCACCTAGTTATGGATAAATGTGACAGGATTAAAAGAATGCCAGTCAGCGTAAACTTCCGTGGGGAAATAGACACATTAAAATGTGTCACTTTCTAGTTTTCTCAATATCTCTATCTCATCTAGTTCTGGAGAAATTAAATGGTTTTCAAAATTACCCAATAATTAAAATTAATCATACACATCCATGTACCAATTTTTATACTCTTCACCACACTGTGGTACAGGGTATTATGTCTTTGTGCCAAAAGGAAACGAGATAGACACATGGCTCTTTTTGAGAATACGCATAGAATCACTTTCTAAGTCGATTTATGCATGCCCGTCTATGTTAAATTGTCCATGTTAAATTGTAAACAAAGTACAGGTCGCATTTTTGATTCGAATTGGATGAAATTTGGCACAAGTCACTTATTTGGCCCAAGGACGAACCCTACTGAAATTGGGAAAAATCTGTTCAGATTTAGATATAGCTCCCATATATATTTTTGTCCGATTTTATGTAAATGGTGCAACAAAGACCCTTCGAGTGCACGAAATTTGGCATAGCGTACTGAATAAAGTCTAGAAAGGTGTGTGTTAAATTTCGTGAAAATCGGTTCAGATTTAGATATAGCTCCCACATACATTTGCGTCGGATTTTTTGTAAATGATGCACCAAAGTCCCTATATATCCTTCGATTTGCACGAAATTTGGCATAACGTACTGAATAAAGTCTTGAAAGTTGTGTGTTAAATTTCGTGAAAATCGGTTCAGGTTTAGATATTTTTTTCGATGAAATCGGTTTAGATTTCGATATTTTGCTTTAAATTTATTTACATAATTTTGTCCCATTGTAAAAAGCAACTCTATATCTGACCAAAATTTAGTATAGGTTGCAGAATGACATGTTTAATTTCATGTTAATGGTCCTTCAAAAATGCGACGTCTCTTAGGATTCCATCTGCTGAACATACTCAAAGTGGTGAAGGCCTCGGCCCCGTCCGACTTTACTACTTTCCTTACTGGGTTCGTCTGATTTTATGTAAATGGAACACACAAGAGCCAATGTTTGTTTGATTTGCACGAAATTTGGCAGAGGATATTAAATTGAGTTTGGAGTGATGTGTATTAATGTTTGCAAAAATCTATTTAGATATAGTTCCCATATATATATATATATATATATTCGTCTGATTTTATGAAAGTTGTGAACCTAGGAGCCTATGTCTACTCCATATACACAAAATTTGGCAGCGGGTATGGAATTTAGTCTTGAATGTTCGGGTTTAGTATGAAATCGGTTCAGGTTTAGATATAGTAGACATAAATATACTTTAGTCCGATTTTATGTTAACCGTACACAATAGATTCTGGTTTAAAGTTTTTAGAAATCGGTTAGCTCCCATATATGGGAGCTAGATATAGCTCCATTATATATTTTCGTATGTCGTATTTTTACCAAATTCAATATGGTTCATCTTGGGGTAAATAAAAAAGATGTGCCAAATGTCATCTCATTCAGATCCTAAATACGAACAGTGCATTGTTTACAATTCAACATGAACAGACGGACGGACTTGTGTAAATCGACACAAAAAGTTTTTTATAACCTACACAACTATGTTGTCAGGGTATTATAGCTTTGTGCAGCCCCAAAAGTTTGTAACACCGCGAAATATTGGTCCTAGACCCACCTTTAAGTATACCGATCGTTATATCTCGACTAGCTGAGTCGATTTAGACATGTGTGTCCGTCCGTCCGTCTGTCCATTATAATTTGTAAACACGATACAGGCCACAGTTATGGACCAATCTTCACGAAATTTTGCATGTAGAATGGGTTCTAGCCAATGAAGACCCCTATTAAAGTAAAGTAAAGATCGGTTAATATTTAGGGGATGAAATGGACCAAATACTAAATTTTTGTCGGTTTTTCTGGCCGTTCCTGAGGCCGCAGTTATGGTCCGAACATCGTGAAATTGCACATGGAGAAGGGGATCGGGTCTAAGAATAAGCGGGTCAAATGGACCCTGACATTTGTGTGAAAAATTACAAAATTTTTATTCTGGGGCGTATATACTTGCTCCTGAAGGACATATACTCGAGATGGTGATAGTTTATCCAAGATGAGTTGCTGACCTTCAAATTGATACCAATTATATGGCTGTATGTACTCCGATGCGGGAGTTATACCTAATTAAGTAAAGGTGATACATGAAGTTCCGTATATTCAATGTCATAGTTTTCGGTGAAAATATATTAGGGGGTGCAATGAACCGAAAACTTTAATTTTGTCAGATTTTCTAGTCACTCTACATGCAATTATTATATGCCGAGCATCACATATTTTACAAGGTGAAGGGGATCTGGCCAAATACTTAGAGCGGCTGTTTAAATGATGATCGGTCAATTTTCCGAGGATCAAATCAACCAAAACCTAACGTGACCAATTTTTTATTTTATTGCGTAAAAATTCACTTCAAGAAAAAACATTTTGGAAAATATGCAAGACTTAGAAAGAGGATTTGTTGATCTATAATCGGTATCACGAAATATTGCCCAGGCTCAGAATATAGAACCGCCGAAAGTGTGCTCCTCTGATTCTTAGAAATATGTTGCTTAAAAAATCAAAATCTGTGAACTATTAGAAAATGTAAGGAATCCCTTGGAAAATATTCGTTTACAGTCCTTTGAATAATATATAAAAATATTCGTTGTACAAAATCCACTGACTAATCCTTCGGAAAACCAGTAAGGAAAGTTGAAAAGTCAGACGGTGCCGACTATATGATACCCTTCACCACTTTGGATACATACAAGACATGCTAATATATACAATATCCCGTAGATAGAACAGACATATAATCTTTAAAAGACCATTGAACTAATTAAGAAAACCCATACACATACCATCCTGAAATGTATGAAAGATTCCTTGTCAATCGAATTCTTTTGCGTACCAGTTGTATGAAACCGAGCAAAATAATGTATGTGGAGTTATGTGTAAATCTGGACTTATATACCACACACAGACGTACGTATATATATATATATATATATAAATTTAAACCGATTTTTGCAACTAAAATCAACTCCAAAATTTCCCCAAATCTTGTGTATATTGCATAAGCGTAGGCTCTTCGGTGCATCATTTAGATAAAATGTCAATCGGCTAGCTATGGATCTTTTCACTAAGCTTAGCAACATCATTCTAGATTTAATTCAGTACCCTATACCAAAATTCGTGCAAATCGAAAGATATATAGGGACATTGGTACACAATTAACCTTAAACCGGACGAAGATATATATGGAAGCTATATCTAAATCTGAACTGATTTTCACGAAACTTGTGTATATTGAATAAGCGTAGGCCTACCGAAGAGCCTACGCTTTCTGAACCGCTTTCTATAAGAAAATCGCACACATCAATATCAATATGGACCTATTTCAGAGCGCTGTCCAAAAGTTTGTATTAAAACTATTATAACATCTCATTTTTAAATTCAAACAACAATTGTTTCTAGACAATTTATTTCAAACTTTTCTCCAATAAACTGTAAAAATCAAACACATTGTCCTAAAAGACTAAGCATTTTATAGTCACACAATACATTGAGTAATAGAAAATGTCCATCAATCTTTTAAAGACTTCATTCGATTTGAACTTTTCTGCATCATTTGCAGCAAGAATTCCAGATTAAATCAATACAACTAACCGACCGATCAACCAATAGCCATTAACGTCTGATAGTTGAAAAATGTATAAAAGTCAAGCACATTATTTTAACTTACATTTTCATTTGGACGAAACGCCCACACGTACACATACGCATATGTAAACACTTGGGCACACACACTCATACATATGTGTCCATGTTTGGGTGCAAGTTATGTGGTGTGGATATAAATACAACAGCGATTGTAAATAACTCTAGTTTGCAATTAATTAAAAATATATAGTGTAATAAAATGGATTCTCTATAGCCGTCAATGCAACAGAAGCAGTTGCCATTGCTGCAGCAGTCGCAGCAGCAGCATCAACAACACAAAACACTTCAGATTCGTGTTAACAACTATTTCTTGGTTTTGTACACACATTACAAAAATTTACACATTTACACTGTGAAAAAATAAGAAAACAGTTTGAAAAAAGTAATGCTTCAACATTCTTTGTATTGCATTTAGAATTGATTTTAAGATTTCAGGGATATAAACAATTCGAATAATATAGCTAATGAAGTATTTTAATTTGATATTTTTTGTTAGTGTACATAAAGTATACAAGCTGAAGTTGCATACATTATACCAATATCTTAGGATGGGTAGAATTTACAAGGTTTGATGCTTCCATCGTGAGTGTTGTCTCCTTCACAGGTGTACCGTGATTTTCCATTGTCGTTACATTACTGGAAATATTCAATGAAATCGCCCTTGTATATGAGGTAGGAATCTTGCTAATCAGTTATCAGTTCTAGATACTCCAAGAATATTCTATAAATCATGTTGGATTTCGATTTGTGTGTGTGTTCTCACAAGTAGTTATATTAACAAAATACTATTCTACACCCTAATATTCCAAATGTGTTCGCATGTTGTCATTACTAATTGTTTTGGCCCAACTGCAACATCCCAATGGCAATGACACAACAACAACAGCAACTGCAACAAAACTAAAAGTTGTTAAATTAAAAAGATTTATACAACACCAGTAAATTAAAAATAAACTCAAACAAATTATTGAATTTTAAAGTTTTTCTTAATGGGTTTTCAGTTGATCGAGTTGTTGTTTTTGTTGCTGCGTTATATATTTTTTCAAGTTTTTATACCCTTCACCACACTGTGGTACAGGGTATTTTGTCTTTGTGCATATGTTTGTAACAGGCGAAAATAGTCGAGATAGACCATGGTTCCTTTTGAGAATATGCATGTCCGTCCGTCCGTCTGTCTGTCCATGTTAAATTCTAAACAAAGTACAGGTCGCATTTATGATCCGAGTTGGATGAAATTTGGCACAGTTCATTTGTTTGGGTCAAGGACGAACCCTATTGAAATTGGGAAAAATCGGTTCAGATTTAGATATAGCTCCCATAAATATTTTCGTCCGATTTAAGGAAAATGGCGAAACAAAGTCCCTATCTTTCGAATTGCACAGCGTAATCAATAAGGTCTAGAATGATGTGTGCAAAAGTTTCGTAAAAAATGTTGATATTTACATATAGCTCCCATATATAGCTCCGTCCGGTTTTAGGTAAATAGACCACTAAAGTCCCTGGAAATCTTTTGGTTTGCACGAAATTTGGCACAGCGTAATGAAAAAGGTCTAGAAATATGTCTACAAATTTTCGTCAAAATCGGTTCAGATTTAGATATAGCTCCCATATATAGCTTCGCCCGATTTTAGGTAAATAGTCCACTAAAGTCCCTGGAAATCTTTTGATTTGCACGACATTTGGCACAGAGTAATGAATTAGGTCTAGAATTATGTCTGTCAAGTTTCGTGAAAATCGGTTCAGATTTAGATATAGCTCCCATATATATTTTCGTCAGATTTAATGTAATTGGTGCACCAAAGTCCCTATATATCTTTCGATTTGCACGAAATTTTGCACAGCGTAATGAACTAGGTCTACAATGATGTGTGTTAAGTTTCCTGGAAATTGGTTCAAATTTAGATATAGCTCCAATATATATTTTCGTCCGATTTAATGTAACTGGTGCACTAAAGTCCCTGTATATCTGATTGGGTCTAGTATGATGTGTGCAAAATTTCGTGAAGATCGGTTGAGACCATTAATGTAAATGGTCCACCAAATTGTCTAGAATGATGTGTGTTAAGTTTCCTGAATGGGT
>NW_026880513.1:0-30634 GCF_032173495.1 Musca vetustissima
TCAATATACCCATAGTGGTGAAGGGTATCATATATTCGGCCCCGTCCGACTTTACTACTTTCCTTACTGGTTTGTTATTATTGTTGAAATGTAGAAGAGTTGCATTAAATAGTTCTAGAAAGCAAAAAAGTTTGTATTTAAATAATCTGTTAAAGGCATTTCAAAACCAAAGACATAAATATTTTTATTTAGCACATTTTCGGTTTAAATTGTTGTTGTTTTTATACCCTTCACCACACAGGGTATTATGTCTTTGTGCATTTGTTTGTAACAGACAAAAGGAAACGAGATAGACATATGGTTCCTTCTGAGAATATGCATAGAATCACTTTTTAAGACGATTTATGCATGTCCGTCCGCCCATGTATTTTTGTTAACAATGTACAGGTCGCATTTGTGATCCGATTTGGCACAATTCACATATTTGGCCCAAGGACGAACCCTATTGAAATTAGGAAAAATCGGTTCTGATTTAGATATAGCTCCCATATACATTTTCGAATTGAGCCTAGAACGATGTGTGTTAAATTTCGTGAAAATTGGTTCCGATTTAAATATAGCTCCCATATATATTTTCGTCCGATTTTATGTAAATAGCGCACCAAAGTCACTATATACGAAATACAAGAAAATTTGGCACAGCGTACTGAATTAGGTCTAGAACGATGTGTGTTAAATTTCGTGAAAATCGGTTCAGATTTAGATATAGCTCCCATATATATTTTCGATCGATTTTAGGTAAATAGTGCACCAAAGTCCCTACATAACCTTCGATTTGTACGAAATTTGGCACAGATTTAAAGTAAATGGGGCACCAACGTCCCTATATATCTTTCGATTTGCACGAAATTTAGGGCAGAGTAATGTACCACAGTGTGGTGAAGGGTATAAAAAACATACTGAAATAAGTGTAACCTAGCATGTGGCAAGTTTCGATGAAATCGGTTTATATTTCGTTATTTTACTTTAAATTTATTTACATAATTTTGTCCCATTGTAAGAAGCAACTCTATATCTGACTAAAATTTAGTATAGGTTGAAGATTGACATGTTTAATTTCATGTTAATGGTCCTTCAAAAATGTGACGTCTGTTAGGATTCCATCTGTTGGATATACCCAAAGTGGTGAAGGGTATCATATAGTCGGCGCAGTCCGACTTTACTACTTTTCTTACTGGTTTTATTTTTATTTATCTCATATTTAAGGTTGTGTGGAATTCTAAAGTACAAGATATTAAAATTAAATGCGAAACGTTATAAAACAAATTGTAAAACTAGCCATTGTCGTCTACTGACTCGGTTCGGCATGCCCTGGCTTGACCACACAACAGATTTGTTGCAGTTTTGTGGTAAAATAATAAATAATTATTCCATATTTTCTCTTTTTTGGTCCATTTAAATAACAAATAACAATTTAGTTTAGCTGGAATTGAAGCAAAGAGAAGAATAGTAACAACAACATAAACAAATGCCTGTAAATGTCAGATATGGAGAATAGTTAGAAATAAAAGTGATCTAAAATAGTTCCTCAAAATATTTGCGGATGTATATATTATGTAACAATATTGTATTTTACTTTCGTTTCAGACTACTCTTGTCAGTCGATTTATTTAAATCAGTTTTTTCCAATTTTCTCCGAAGACTTCGGGGTAATTTATTGTAGTTCAAAACTCAGAATTGACAAGTTTTGCCGAAGAAACAAATGACAAATTGATTCGAGGGGTTTCTTCTTCCTTTAAAAGGAGGTTGGACTTCTTCCAATGAATGACTTAGAAAACGATGTCAAGATATTCTTTCACCTTGGAAAGGTAGCCTTGGATCATTTCCAATATAAATACCCAAAGGGTAAATACCCGGTAAATTGGGTAAATACCCATTTGTGGGTATTTACTATATTGAATCGGTAATCCAACATCTTACACCCTATTTCCAGGTTTCTGTTTTCAAATCGATTTAGAATGGATAGTTTTAAGATTTAAGACGTGGGTAAATACCCGAGTATTTACCCAACAATTGGGAAATAAGGTGTATGATGTTGTATTACCGATTCAATATAGTAAATACCCAAATAAATACCCGCAAATGGGTATTTACTCGGTATTTACTCACCCCTTGGGTATATACCCGGTAAATACCATCTCTATTAATAACCCTTTATTATTGCCCAAAAACGGCTCTCAAATATTTGTTACTATGGCCAGTTCGATATGCAATTTTAGAAAACATTTAAAGTGTTTATATTGTCTACACAATATTTTTTATTATTTTCGATTTTTTCCGTTTTTTCTATCGTAAAGTTTTACTTATTTTTATTCGTTAATGCAATGGACCAGAAAAAAAGAACAACAAACAACGATAATAGAGCAATAGAGCAGCGTCAAAACATTTTACAGTATCCAAATTGTTTTGGTGGCCTGATTGTTGGCAACAAAATCCATTAATTGTGGATGTAAGTGTGTGGGTGTCTGTGTGCACCATGACAGCAACAGCAAAGGCAATAGCCATGTCACCTAACTGAATTGTCCTGCTAACGTGAATAAAATGAATAATTGTTTGGAAATTTTTAAATAAAATATTTGGTCTTAAATTTGAAAACAAAAATATTTTTTTATAAAATCTATATCGTTCCTTTAAAAATATATTTTTACAAAATCTACATATCTTTAAAAAATCTACACCTTTATTAGTCCTTGGAAAAATAATCTTTAGGAATTTTACACTTTATTGGTCCTTAAAAATACATTCTTAAAAAAAACTACGCCTACGACTCTGACATTGAAAACATATTCTTTAAAAAACTACGCTTATATTTATCCTTGTTCTTTAAGAAAAAATAAAACTATTGGTTCTTGAAAAAAGCTATGCTTCTATTGGTTCTACGTAAAAAACTACGCCAATGTTTGTCCTTGAAAAAATATTCTTTAAAAATCTACGATTTTATTAGTTCTTGAAAAAATCTCCTTAAAAAAACTACGCTTATATTAGTCCTTGAAAATATTCTTTAAAAATCTACGCTTTTATTGTTTCTTTAAAAAAAACCTACGCTAATATCATTCCATGAAAAAATATTCGTTAAACATTTACTCTAATATTGGTCTTAACGATATTCTTTATAAAATCTATGCTTATGTTGGCCCTTGTAAAAATCATCGCTTATAATTGGCCCTAAAAAAATATTCTTTAAACCAGTAAGGAAAAAAGTAAAGTCGGACGGGGCCGACTATATGATACCCTTCACCACTATGGGTAAATTAAACAGGACTATTAGCATGAAATTGGATGAAATAAAATATGTGATATTTATCTAAATGTGAATCTACCTAGATCTGTCCATAAAGTATGTAAATGGGCTACGTTTGTACTTCTAGAAAACGCAACTATATAATTTTATGCTCAATTTTGTACGATGTGCAAACTGTGATGTCAATCTGTCTAACATGAGTAGTTTGATGCCCAATTTACTTGAAATCGGGCGAAAATATATGTTGGTGCGTCAATTACTTAAAATCAATCTATAATAAAAGGGGCTATATCTATCTAAGTCTGGACCGATTTTCACGAAACTTGACAGATATCATTCTAGACCTAAATGATTAGGCTGTACCAAATTTCGTGCAAATCGAAAGATATATAGGGACTTTGGGGCACCATTTACATGAAATCGGACGAAACTATATATGGGAGACATATCTAAATCAGGACCGATGTTCATGAAACTTGGCAAATATCATTCTAGGCTCAATTATGTACGTTATGCCAAATTTCGTGCAAATCGAAGGATATATATGGACTTTGGTGCACCATTTACATGAAATCGGACGAAACTATATATGGGAGCTATATCTAAATCTGGACCGATTTTCTCGAAACTTGGCAGACATCACTCTAGGCTTAATTCAGTACTTTACGCCAAATTTCGTGCAAATCGAAAGATATATAGGGACTTTGGGGCACCTTTTACATGAAATCGGACGGAACTATTAAGGGAGCTATATCTAAATCTGGACCGATTTTTACGAAACTAGGCTCAATTCAGTACATTATGCCAAATTTCGTGCTAATCAAAAGATATATAGGGACTTTGGGGCACCATTTACATGAAATCGGACGAAACTATATATGGGAGCTATATCTAATGCAGGACCGATTGTTACGAAACTTGGCAGACATCATTCTAGACTTAAATGCTTAGGCTGTACCAAATTTCGTGCAAATGGAAAGATACATAAGGACCGCTTACATTAAATCGGTTAAATATATATATGGGAGCTATATCTAAATCTGAACCGATTTTTCCCAATTTCAATAGGTTTCGTCCTTGGGCCGAATAAGTGACCTATGCCAAATTTCATCCAATTCGGATCATAAATGCGACCTGTACTTTGTTTACAATTTAACATGGACAGACAGACGGACGGACAGACGGACGGACGGACATGCATAAATCGACTTAGAAAGTGATTCTATGCATATTCTCAAAAGGAACCATGGGTCTATCTCGATTATTTTTGCCTGTTACAAACATATGCACAAAGACATAATACCCTGTACCACAGTGTGGTGAAGGGTATAAAAAACTACGCTTATAATGGTCCTTGTAAAATATGCTCATACGATTTTTTTAAATATTATTTAAAAAACCGACGATTTTCTATATATAATTTAAAAATTCACGATTATAAAATTGTTTAAATTTTTTTAGAAAACCACGCTTATCTGGTCCTTGGAAAAAAATATTACTTAAAAAAGCCGCGCTTTTGTAGGACTCTGGAAAATATTCTTTCAACGAATTGGCGTTCATATTAGTCTTTATTTTTGTGTAAATCTGGGTTTATAACTATTGTTCGGACTTATAGAAATGATAAAATATGAAACGGCAACACTACTGCCCCTCTTTAAAACCACATGTCAAAGTCCAATTTGAAACAATAGTGGAACATCCCATGGGCCACAACACAAAAGCCACTAACATCAACGATGATAGACTTAAATGGGTTTTGAAAAAAGCTGTTATTCATAATTCGAACAACAATTTTTAGTTTAGTGGGGTTAACTATCCACTAAAAATAAATATAAAAATATATGTGTGTATATTATTTACATACATAGATTTGCATACATGTACTATCAATAAAATAAGACTTGTTGAGGGTGTATGTGTGTTAGTGAATGATGCTCATGGACAATTTATCGAAGGCATAAAACACTGTCATGACTGTGGGATACAAATATTCTCCGAAGAAATTGTGGTTTAGCCAAGTCATTATTAATCGGTTTATGCTGGTCGTTCATTATGAAGAAACACAGCTGAATGGGAAAAATTATTTGTTTTTTATATTCCTCATAAGTCATTTGTTAGTAGATTTTAGCATAATCGGCTTAAGAAGTTTTAGAAAGAAATTTAAGTTGTCTTTTCATAGTATGACCAAATGGTTACGTAAATGTTTAGAATGTGGACCATAAGGTTTTTATGTTCATATATTATGGAATATAAATGGCAAAGTAGGAAAATGAGTAGAAATATAAACGTTTACTTTAAATTGACCCAATGGAAAATTTACCACTTATTTTCTTTTTCTTTCAATATAACAATCTTAACTGAAAATAAATGAATGAAAGGCAATAAACATTCATCCAGGCATATCCTACAGACAGAAGATGTTAAATTCATGACATGGACTATTTACTACAAATGCCAACATAATTTATTATACTTAACTTAACAAGTCTGACAAAACAAAGCAAGGAGAGCGGAATTGGCCAAAGGGAAGAAAACAAGCTAAAACCTGTAAGGAAAGTATTAAAGTCGGACTGGGCCGACTATATGATACCCTTCACCACTTTGGGTATATTGTACATATGTATCCTTACACTTGTAATGTCAATGTTCCTTCGAATGAATGTCTTTCTGTAACCTGTAGTAAATTTAATTTCATTCGAGTAGATTTAGAGTCGTCTGCATACCATGGGACAAATTTATGGAAAACAATTTATAGTAAAATTGATACACGCTATTCGGCACGCCGCATATTAGGTAAATAGAGCACTGTTTGGTGCTCTATATACCTAAAATCGGACGAAAATATATATGGGAGCCATATCTAAATCTGAACCGATTTTCACGAAATTCAAAACACGTATTTCCAGACTCAATTCAGTACGTTGTGTCAAGTTTCGTGCAAGTCGAAAGATATATAGCCACTTTAGTGCACCATTTACCTTAAATCGGACGAATCTGAACCGATTTTTCCAAATTTCAATAGGGTTCCAATTTGGGCCAAATAAATGACCTGTGTCAAATTTTATCCAATTCGAATCAAAATTGCGACCTGTACTTTGTTTACAATTTAACATGGACAGACGGACATGCATAAATCGACTCAAAAAGTTATTCTATGCATATTCTCTCGATTCTTTTTGCCTGTTACAAACATATGCACAAAGACATAATACCCTGTACCACAGTGTGGCGAAGGGTATAAGTAGCAACTAGGGAGAATATCCCAACAAAACACTAAGGGAACTGATGAGGATCAGTGGCGAGATCCGAAGTTATAGTCTTCTCAGCCTTACACCTCGGCGGACAATGCCATACATTCCCCACTTATAAATAGTTGTTGTTGTTTTTTTTATAAAAACAAAAAAACTAGGATTCAGCTTGACTATTTTGCAAAAAACACGATATCACCTTAGCTTGAAGAACGGTTTTCTAAGTAAAAGTTTAGGTATATTTTTCGAGTACTATCAGGGTACTAGGTTTGGAATTTTAAAAATATTTTTTTCACGGCGTGTTTTTTTAAGGAATTTTGTTTTCCAAGAACCTGGATTTGTCGATTTTAAGGTATATTTTTTCAATCTTGCCGTAGATTTTGAGGTATATTTTTACAAGGGCTTTCTTGACGTGGATTTAAATTTATATTTTTTAAAAATTATCTCCGCGTTAATTTTTGAATATATTTTTTGCATATTCTTGATAAGAATAAAATTCTATGTCGATGTGTGAAATTGCTAGTACTCATGGGATGTTTGGTATTGCAAATGGGATATATCGGTCCACTTTTTGTGTAACCCCCACAAAAAAGTGTATCCCACACAAAAAAGTGCATAACTTTACCCAAGTTTCAGGGTAGCCCCCATATAACGGTACCTCCCAATATTCAGTTTTTTGGAAATTTTAGGCAGGCTTTTCAACCGAATTAGGTGTAATTTGGTGTTTTGTATTTTCATTGACTGTCAAATCTCACTACCAAAAATATCAATATTGATCTCCGTTTCATTATAGCCCCACTATGAGATATTTTGAGAATATCAATCATCATCCTATAATAACATGAGTTTTCTCCCAGGAGCCGAACATAAAATTACTTTTGCTTTTTAAGAATATTTTTTCAAGGACTATCTAGGATTGGATTTTTAAGAATATTTTCTTTTTAAGGATTATCTAGGCGTGGGTTTTTAAAGATATTATTTTCAAGGAATATTTCGGCGTAGATTTTTATACCCTTCACCACACTGCGGTACTGGGTATTATGTCTTTGTGCATATGTTTGTAACTGGCAAAAGGAAACGATATAGACAGATGGTTCCTTTTGAGAATATGCATAGAATCACTTTCTGAGTCGATTTATGCATGTCCGTCTGTCCGCCCGTCTGTCTGTCCGTCCATGTATTTTTGTGAACAAAGTACAGGTCGCATTTAAAATCCGATTTGGATAAAATTTGGCACATGTCACTTATTTTGCCCAAGGACGAACCCTATTGAAATTGGAGAAAATCGGTTCAGACTTAGATATAGCTCCGATATATAGTTTCGTGCAATTCAATGTAAATAGTGCACCAAACTCCCAATATTGGTCCGATTGAATTTTGCACAGTGTACTGAATTAGGCCCCCACTGATGTATGCAAAAATTTTTTGGAATCGGTTCAAATTTAGATATAGCTCCCGTATATAGTTTCGCCCGATTTTAGGTAAATGGTACGCCAAAGTCCCTATATATCTTCGATTTGCACGAAATTTTGGCATATCGTACTGGATTGAGTCTATGTATGCAAAATTTCTTGAAAATCTGTTCAGATTTAGATGTAGCTCCCATATATAGTTTCGCCCGATTTTAGGTAAATGATGAATCAAAGACCCTGAAAATCATTAGATTTGCAATGTAAAAGCAGTAACGAAAGTAGTAAAGACGGGCTGGGACGACTATATGATACCCTTCCCCACTTGTGGTATATTATACATATGTATCCTAACAGACGCCGGCTTTTCGAAGGAACATTAATATGAAATTGAACGAACTTAAATATGTGATCTTTATCTATATGTAAACCGACTAACCTACACATGCCATTCTGCAACCTATGCTAAATTTTGTAAATCGATTTAAAGCAAAGTATGCTGAACTGTTTAAAATTTAACAAATAACATGAATAGTTGCACGAATTTTGGCATAGTGTACTAAATTAAGTCTAGAATGACGTGTGATAAGTTTCATGAAAATCGGTTCAGATTTAGATATACTCCCATATATAGTTTCGCCCGATTTTAGGTAAACGGTATGCCAAATTCGCTATATATATTTCGATTTGCACGATATTTGACATAGCGTACTGAATTAAGTCTAGAATGGTGTGTGTAAAATTTCTTGAAAATCGGTTTAGAGTTAGATATAGCTCACATATATAGCTTCGGTCGATTTTAGGTAAATTGTATGCCAACGTCTCTAAATATCTTCCGATTTACACGAAATTTGGCAAGGTGTCCTCAATTGAGTCTAGAATGATCTGTGTGATGTGTGTAGTTTCGCCCGATTTGTTGACATAGCGTAATGAATTAAGTCTAGAATGACGTGTCCTAAGTTTCGTGAAAATCGGTTCAGATTTAGATATACTCCCATATATAGTTTCGCCCTATTTTTGGTAAACGGAATGCCAAATTCACTATATATCTTTCAATTTGTACGATATTTGGCATAGCGTACTGAATTGAGTCTAGAATGATGTGTGTAAAATTTCTTGAAAATCGGTTCAGATTTAGATATAGCTCTTACATATATGTTCCTCCGATTCTAAGTAGGACCAAACAAAACCGGCTGAAATTAGTATAACTTAACATGTGACAAGTTTCGTTGAAATCCGTTTGTATTTG
Source organism: Musca vetustissima (assembly GCF_032173495.1). Classification (NCBI taxonomy): domain Eukaryota; kingdom Metazoa; phylum Arthropoda; class Insecta; order Diptera; family Muscidae; genus Musca; species Musca vetustissima. The sequence goes on from NW_026880513.1 coordinate 9,148, forward strand.
GATATAGCCTTTTTATCCAATTTAAATAAATGGTGCACCAAACTCCTCATGTTTGTAATATTGACATGACATTTTGCACAACGTACAAATTTGAGCATTTTGGTATTTGCTTTAAATCGATTTACATAATTTTGACCCATTGTAACAAACGAATGACATGTTTATGGATTGATCTAAGTCGGTTCACATTTAGATAAAGGTCACATATTTTAGTTCATCCAATTTCATGTTAATGGCCCTTCTGTTAGGATGCATTCGTTTAATATAGCCATAGTGGTGAAGGGTATCATATAGTCGTCTTCGTCCGACTGTACTACTTTCTTTACTGGTTAAGTATATTTATGTTTTTCAAGTACTATTTGGGATTGATTTGAAGTAAATTTTTCTGGACATTAGGCGAGGATTCTATTCGTCTTCGGACGGCTCACAAGGAGGACACAATATAAAAAAAATTAATACGCCCACGGTCTTCAAAATAAAATTTTACAAAATGGCGATTTGTTAATCCTTCGCTTAGCTCTCACGTGTTTATCAAATTAGAAATTCTTCGTATACGATTTTTTAGACTTTGTCTAAATAGAAGGTTGACTAGTTGGAGGAGGAGTTAAGACGAAAGAACAGACCACAGAAGTCGCAAAATGTTCAATAACTTAATTGTGCGTTTTCTATTCTGTAACTATATGTCTGTAAAAAGTTTTAGCCAGTTGATGTTTTCGTGTTCTCTTCTTATTTCCATTAAACAACCATGAAAACTTACAAAATAAATCTTCATTTGTATGACAATGTAAGACAACCATCAGCCTCGCTCACTCCATCTGGTAACAACACAAGGTCAACATAAAGTGTTTAAATACACATTTCAATCAAAATATAAACAAAATAAAAAGAGAGAAGAAGAACAAAAAAAAACTTTGTTACTTTTTGATGGGTACAAACCCATGTTTCAATGTCGACTATCAGAAGTTGGTGAGGGTATAGTAAGTGCATTATGAAATTTGTTGCAACACAAAAATGTCATATTCGGCCTACTTCTATATATAAAATTAGACCGGAAGGAGATTCTGAAATGTCTAACGGACAGTTTTTGGGAAAGGTATTGCAATGTACTTATTTCAGCCTGTTGAGGGGGCTAAGAGGCTCTGATTCCGCCCAAGGTTATTTCTTGACCAGAAGATCGTCTAGAACATATTTTTATTGCAATTCTCCTAACGATATAGTTTGTATACACCAACCAGTACCAATACGAAATGGATTATATTTCAATTTTCGCCATTGTTTATCTTGAATTTATTTTGTGGTGAATTCCCGAACAAGGATGTTTTACTCCTCGTATTGTTCACAAAACGTGGGAGTGATTCTGGCTGTGTGTGGGTGAGTTGTCTGTATGTATTATTAGACTGTTAAGTGAATGTAAACACCACATAGTCAGCAGGAGCAGCAACATAAACAGCAGTTGACTTATTGCCAATTTAATGACTGTTTAAATAAATTGCTAATAAAGAAATTTGCTGAATGACATCCACTTGTTTTTGTTGGTTGCATGGCAATGACTGTTAGCAAAGGAGAGAACAAATGGATGTACAGTTTATTTGAGCAACAACAAAGAGCAGCAGTTGAGGTCTTTAACATAAACTAAGTCTATAATAGTAGTCGTATAAAATACGATCTTAAAATAGCGATTTATTGACCCCTTTTGAAATATATTTTCAAAATTTTATATGGGCAGCATTGCCAGGTTTTAACATAGGTGAAGCCGAGGTTCAACCCTTTATCACTTCGGAATTATCAAAGTACATAAAAAATATTAATAGTTTTGGATTTATTGATCTGTCGTTGCAAACTTTTTATGATATGGACCTCCAAAGTTTATTTACGTGGATGTTGTGTATACGTTAATGTAAAAGCAGTAACGAAAGTAGTAAAGACGGGCTGGGACGACTATATGATACCCTTCCCCACTTGTGGTATATTATACATATGTATCCTAACAGACGCCGGCTTTTCGAAGGAACATTAATATGAAATTGAACGAACTTAAATATGTGATCTATATCTATATGTAAACCGACTAACCTACACATGCCATTCTGCAACCTATGCTAAATTTTGTAAATCTAAAATGATTTCACGAAAACTTGACACACGTAAGGTTATACTAACTTCAGTAAATTGTACAAAATTGTGTCCCAATCGGCCAAACTTTGGGTCTATAGTGCACAATTTACATTAAATCGGACAGAAATATATATGGGAGCTAAATCTAAATATGATCCGAGCTTCACGAAACTTAACACACGTCATTCTAGACTCAATTCAGTACGCTGTGCCAAAATTCGGGCAAATCGGAAGATATATAGGGACTCTGGTACACCATTGCATAAAAACGGACGAGAATATATATGAGAGCTATATCTAAATCTAAACCGATTTTCACGAAACTTAGCACACATCATTCAAGACTATACTTAATATAATATGCAAAATTTCGTGCAGATCAAAACATATATGGGGACTTTGGTGCACCATCGAGATAGACCAATAGGAGCTCTAAAGGAACCATGGGTCTATCTCGATTGCTTTTGCCTGTTACAAACATATGCACAAAAACATAATACCCTGTACTACAGGGTGGTGAAGGGTATCAAAATGCAGGATTATTTTTCAATAATAATGCAATTATCCAATGAAAAGCAAGAGAAAATTTATTTTTGTTGACATGAATTTTGAACCAATTAAGGGAGGAAATTTACATGTGTTTCATTTGGTTCAATTAGACGTGGAAACCATTTAATTAACCAATTACTTACTTACTTAGCTGGCTTGTTACAGAACGGTTGTTCCATAAGCCGAGCTTAAAAAAGATTTCCAAGCGCGTCAATCTTGTGCGCAAGTCCACCAATTCGGAAGACCACGTTCCAAGATGTTGTTTTCTACTTGGTCTTTCCATCCAATTCGTGGCCTTCCCCTTCTACGGGAACCATCAGTAGGCTCGTTTTAATATGCCTTTTGAGCTAGGGCATTTTCATTCATCCGCACAACATGGCCTAGCCACCGTAGTCGCTGCAGCTCAATACGACTGACTATGTCGATGTCCGCGTATAAATTGTAAAGCTCGTAGTTCATTCGACGCCGATATTCACCGTCGACGCAGATCGGCTCGTAAATCTTTCGGAGAATTTTTCTCTCAAACACCCCAAGAGCTGCCTCATCTGCTTGCGCAAGTACCCATGCTTCTGATCCATATAATAGCACGGGTAGTATCAGCGTCTTGTAAAGTGTGAGTTTGGTCTGGCGGCAGGTGGCCTTGTTTTTAAACTGCTTGCTTAGACCATAGTAGCATCTGTTGGCCATCACAATCCTTCTCCGAATTTCAAAAGTGATATCATTCGTTTTATTTATGGCGGTACCGAGATATATAAAATCTTTCACTACCTCGAAGCTTGAGTTTTCAAGATCCACATTTGGTCCGAGTCTACTGGACGTCTTGCGCGTTGATACCATCAGTTTGGTCTTTTCGCCATTTACTGCCAGTCCCACTTAGGCAGACTCCTTCTCAATTCGTTCAAAAGTGGCTGTTTCTGCTCGCAATTTTCGACCCATTATATCGATGTCGTCGGCGTAGGCGAATAACATGTGTTGTTTGGTGTACAGAGTGTCATTTCTGTTCACCTTTGCGTCTCGTATGACCTTTTCCAGCAGGATGTGAAAAAGATCACACGACAAACTATCACCTTTTCTGAATCCTCGTTCAGTATTGAAGGGCTCCGATAGGTCCTTTCCTACTTTGACTGCTGACCTTGTGCCACTTAAAGTTATCTTGCATAGCCGTATTAATTTTGCAGGAATGCCGAACACAGACATGGCTTTAAACACATCTGAACGGATAGGGCTGTCGAATGCGGCTTTATAGTCGACAAATAGTTGGTATGTGTCGATGTGTTTTTCGTGGGTCTTTTCCAGGATTTGGCACAGAGTGAAAATCTGGTCAATGGTGGATTTGCCAGGTCTGAAGCCGCATTGGTATGGTCCGATGATGTCATTGACCATTGGCTTCAATCGTTCACACAGCACACTGGATAGCACGTTATATGCGATGGGAAGGAGACTTATTCCTATATAGTTGGCACATATCGTCTTGTTCCTTTTTTGTGCACGGGACACAGGATGCTGATGTTCCAATCATTGGGCATGCATTCATCTAGCCAAATTGTGCTAATCAGCTGGTGCATGCTCCTGACCAGCATCTGGCCACCAGTCTTGAATAGTTCGGCTGGTAACCCATCGGCTCCTGCTGCTTTGTTGTTCTTGAGCCGATTAATTGCTTTTATGACCTCATCTTGGCTAGGTGGTATACACTCTATACCATCATCTCTTATTGGTTCTGGGGCATCTTCTTCATCGCCACTATTTGATACTAGAAGCTTTTCGAAATGCTCCTTCCAGATCCTCAACACGCTGTCTGTATCTGTCACCAGATTTCCTTCTTCATCTCTACAGGAAGATGTGCCTGCACCAAAGCCTTCGGTTTGGTGTTTTACTCGTTTGTAAAATTTCCGGTCTTCATTCTGACTCCTGTACATCTCGATTTGCTCACGCTCACGTTTTTCTTGTTTCTTCTTCTTTTTTCTGAAAACATGTTTCTCCTCTCTCCTTTTCTCCCGATAATTCTCAATCACGTTATGTGTTGCTACTGTCTACAGGGTTGCCCTATACGCTGCGTTTTTCGCATCAGTAGCATTACGACACTCCTGATCGTACCATGGGTTTCTTGGTGGGGTTTTTTGATACCCAATTGTTACTTTTGCTGCAGTTTGTAGGTAGTGGGCAATTCTCTGCCACTGTGCTTCTATATTATTATCGGAATAAGAAGTGCTTTCTTCAAGCAGCTGGGTAAGTTGAATGCAGTAGGCCTCGGCTACCTGTTGTGTTTGCAGCTTTTCGACGTCGAGTTTCCGTGTTGTATTAGATCGCACCTTTGCTGCAACATTAAGACGGGTGCGTACCTTGGCTGCAACAAGGTAATGGTCCGAATCGATATTCGCTCATCGGATCGATCGGACGTCTAAAACACTGGATGAATGCCTTCCGTCTATCACAACATGATCAATTTGATTTCTCGTTACTTGATCAGGAGAAATCCAGGTGGCCTTGTGTATATCGAGATGCTTGAATCTGGTGCTGCTAACTACCATGTTTTTTGCTGCCGCGAAGTCAATCAACCTCATGCCGTTGTCGGATGTTTCTTCATGAAGGCTGAATTTTCCGACGGTGGGGCCAAAGATATTTTCCCTTCCGATTTTTGCATTAAAATCTCCTAGCAGAATTTTAATGTCATGGCCAGGGCAACGGTCATATGCTGTTTCTAGGCGCTCGTAAAATATGTCTTTGGTCTGTTCATCTTTATCTTCGGTCGGAGCATGGGCGCAAATTAGACTGATGTAAAAGAACTTCGCTTTTATACGGATTATAGCAATTCGCTCATCTACTGGAGTGAATCTGGAGACAAGGTCTTTTATTCTCCTGTTAACCATAAATCCGCAGCCAAATTCATGTCTCGTTTCATGGCAGCTATAATACAGGGCGTAATCGTCTGATTTACTTACGCCTGTCCCTTTCCATCGCATTTCCTGTAAGGCAATAATATCGGCATTGTACTTCTTGAGTATATCCGCCAAAGCGAACTCTGCCCCTGTTCTGTACAGCGTGCGCACATTCCAAGTGCAGATTCGCAGATCGTGGTCCTTTATACGTTTGCGGGGGTCGTCAACATTAGGGGGGTTTGGTTTTCTTGTTCTTAGCTTTTTCATAGTATGTTGGGTTTTCCGAGAGTGGGCAACTAACCCGACGCCTCAACCCATTTTTTATAGTTCTTATGGGTGAACTCACATTAGCTCACTATTTAATCGGTTGATGAGAATAGCTCCCCAGGTGGCACCGCGGGGAGGTCAGTGTCCACAATTGAGATGAAAGAGGGACCAAGGACTTCGCCTGGTCTTCGACAAGTTAAAGCCAATCAGAACCGTTGCTTGGTATCTATCATCCCCTACGCCACCCATTAACTAATTAGTCGGTAAATTAAATTGGTTTACTAGTTTTGCTTTCAATACCTATGAGGTTCATATTCTTTCAGTACAATGCACTAATAATATTACTCTTAAACTACATCTCTAAATTAAAACAATATTATAATTAACATTAAAAAATAACAATATTTCTTTCTTTCATTTCAGGTAAGCTCTCAAACTCATTTTGTCAATTTTAAATCAAAACGGTAAATTACAAAGATACCTTAATTAAGTTTTTATATCAAGCAAAACTAATTGTTTCCATTAAATTGCTCTAAAAGGATTATAAATCCTTTCTCCTACAAAGCATATTCACCCACATTTTGTTTGTTGTTTGAATAAATAAATTTGTTTTGGGGTCTATGGCAGAATAAAGGAAAACTCCGAAAGACAAACAAATAAATTTGTCAATCAACCTGAATAAATTTCAAAGTACAAGAAAAGAATTTTTTTTTTTACAAAATACAAACCAACATAAGTAAAATGGTCAACTTTAGTAGAAGTGATAACAAAAATGGAATGCAATGAAGGATGAATGCAAGAAACAGAGGGCAAACAAAAAAAGTTATATACAGTACAGCCAACCATATGTCAACAGCATACAGGACAACAACTTCTTTGTTTTTTTCTTGTTCAAAACAACAACCTTAAAAAAATTCTTATCAATCTTCTTGTTTGTGTTGATGGATTTGCGTGTGTGTGTGTAGTACGTATTTGCCTGCCTCAACAAACAGAGCAATCACTTAAACCGGAAACCGGATACTACAAAACAAGTATAGGAAAGCGTCTTTAACGAAAACAACAGATAAGAGCTGACAAAAAAGTAACAAATAAGGAAAGTTGGAAGGGACCAACTATGTGGCGCCCTACACCACCTTGGGTATTTCGAGGGTTTTTATTGTTACCGAAGCGAAGCGAACCTGCAAACTTAGTTCGTTATTTAGTTATATTAAAAATCAAACAAACATATCTACGCCTCCGAACCATAATATGCTAAGTCGACTTAGCATGTTTTAAAGTTCTTTACGTTTTTATATACTACGGTCCTTAATTTAAATTCTCTGAAATTTTGGTAATCATCGGCCAAATCCAAACCAAAGTTATAAGCAAAAATTTACTTAGCATGGCACGTAAGATTAAAGAAACTTCCATACTTTGAGAGCTTCTGCTGAAAAACTCACTTTTCAGACTTAGCATACTATTCTTCGGAGGCGTCGATATTTATTTTATATTTATTGTATGGTATGGAGGCCGAATATATGGTACCCTTCACCACTTGCGTCTATTGTACATATGTATCCATAATATTTTATGTCAATGTTCCCTCGAAGGAACATATTCATGCCTTTCTGCAACCTATGATAAATTTAATTTAGATTTAGAGTCGTTTGCGTGGCATGGGGCAAAATTTATGGAAAAATACTTATAGCAAAATTGATACACGCTATTCGGTACGTCGCATTGTTAAAAAATTAATTTCAATCAGACACCCGTTCGAAATACGTATGGAAGCTATGGCTGCATTTATGCAAAACCGGGCGACAATATGTATGGGAACTATATCTAACTATGAACGGATCTTCACGAAACTTAGCGCACATCATTCAAGACTCAAATCAGAACGCCATGACAAATTTCGTGCAAATCGAAGATTATATTCGGACTTTGGTGCACCATTTACATTAAATCGGACGTAATATGTATAGGGCTATACCTAAATCTGAACCGATTTTCACGAAACTTAGTACACATCATTTCGAGTTTCACGAAACATAGCACACATCATTCTAGACTCAATCCAGTACAGTATGCCAAATATCGTGCTTTGGTGCACCATTTACATAAAATCGGAGCTATATTTAAATTTGAACCGATTTTCAAGAAATTTAACACACAGCAATCTAGGCTTAATTCAGAATGCTATGTCAAATTTCATGCAAATCGAAAGATATGTAGGGACTTTGGTGCACTATTTATCTAAAATCGGACGAAAATATATATATGGGAGCTAACATGGGCAGACAGACATATGCACAACTTAACACACATCATTCTAGCATTTATTCAGTACGCTGTGCCAAATTTCGTGCAAACCGAAATATAGTACATTGTACCACAGTGTGGTGAAGGGTATAGTTAGAAAACAATTGCTCCAAATATTTTATGATCAACCAAACATCTGACGAACTGAAAATATCATATTACTATGCCAGAAATTGCTGAAAGATAAACATTTTGCAAAATGTCAAAGTGAAAAGAGAAATTTCTGTTTGTTTTTTCTTTCATTCATTTGTCTTTCCTGTTCGCAAAGTTCAACACTGTTTCTTTTTCATGTTTTCTTTGGCGATGGGAATTCTTAGAAATATAGCAAAAGTTCTACAACTTTATTTGAAGATTTATAAAAAGAAGAACCAGAATACACTGAAATAAAACTAAATAAAACCTCAACATGAGATTGTCAACGCAGTTTATGGTAGGTCGAGATTTTGACGAATATGTATATTAAGAGGTGTGGCGATGTTTAACATGTCACAGATGGTGACTTTTATAAGATTTTAACCAGTGACAAATTATAGTAATGTGGCGAATGTAGGGTCATTCTGAGTTGTACATAACAATTTCTAGAAATTTTCTGAAGAATTCGTGAAGCGAACAAAAGTCCACGAATCATATGAATCGCGACAATGTTAGCTATAGCACAAGTGTTGAAGCCAGCACCATTTGGACCGGACGTAACATGTAAACAAGCATGACATGACTGTCAGTAGCTTCTTTTATTCACGCACATTAAGAAAAAATGAGCGTTAAAAAACATTATGAAGTGTCTCATTCGGCGCGAAAGTGATCAAAATATCCATTTTTCATTACATTAGGAAAGCTATTGAAATCATTTTTTAATTCTTATTGCTGAATAACGAGTTTGGAACCTCTTGGCTCCTCCTCATATTTAATATACAAATATATAAAATACTATTATTCTACTTCGAAAAGGAAGTGACTTATAGTTCATGCATATCTGTCTTAACACCTAATTTCAAAAGTTCAGACACTAATGTTTTGTTTTCAACTCAAATCGAAAAGAAGAAAAAATGCAACAACTAAATCCAAAATAAGAAAAAATACAACAACAAAAATCTCATAGCACATAGAATCCACAAATAAAAGAAATTCGGCCATACATACATATATATTGATACCCATATGCCAAACAAAAGTTTCATACATGAGTAATGGCACTTGCACCCCAAGTGTATATTATCCTTGAGAAGGAATGAAAACTATCTCAAAGATTTGCCGTATATCTGCTAAACAATGCATCATCGACCAAAATGTAATTTTCGGACTACGTAGAACAAAAATCAATTTCAAGTTGATAAAAACCGAAAACACTCACACAAAAACTAAAAAAAGGATTGATTGGATTTCTTGACTTGCTTTCAATAGATGGCACAAAAAAGTTTATCCTTTTAACCAAAGTTATGGTGTAGAAATTGAAGATTGAAATGAGGATATTCTAAAATGTGATAAGCTAGTATCGTGAGTTACATACATATCAATATGCAGTTTTAAAAAACTTTCAGTTTTATTGACGCATTTTTCTCGTTTCTTTACTTTGAAATTTTTGACACTTTTGTTATGAACTAAAAATTGATACATGCAGAAATAAATTTCAATTAAACTTTTGTAGAATGGAAAATACTGAAAAAAATTACTACCAATATAACATTTTATTTGAGTTAAACTTATGATGAAGGGCATATAGAATATATATAGTGGGATTGCTTTAATAGCAATAATTACCAAATTAGACAAATTTCGATAAAAAAAATATATTCATATGTATAAATTTATATAGTCAGTAGATTAGTAGTGGCATAGGCAAACGGAAAATATCCTTTACATAAAATTTAATAGTACCAAATCGCAAAGTGGATATGCCGTAGATAGCCTCACGAATTTGCAACTTGACCGTTTCATATATTATGCAATACCCAACATCAATGCATTAATCGACAGACACTTTTCATGAATACGGATATTTGTTCCACTTTTCCATGCCGAAGGGGTCGATCTTGGACGTTAACGAACTAGGAGTAAGAAAGATGTGTGCTCGTCCGTAGTCTCGTATACTGGTAAATGTTAACAACGTTTCGGCTCGCTCATAACTAGCTCCCGCTCATAGCCAGCTCCACACTAATAACCACTACCTACTAACCGAACCCTGATAAACCATCTGTAACCAGCCGATCACCAACGAGCCGACTGTAACCAGGCTATTAACGATCCGATCTCCATACCCTGCCACCAATACCACGATTAGAAGTTTCCAACCATCAAAACATAAATGCATACCTCATAATAATAATAATAAAGATTAAAATTGTTATCACTCGTGTTTTTACTTAACACTAGATTGCCGAAGGAAGTCATTTTGGCCGTTTTTCAATTTCAAGTACAAAAACAATTGTGTATATTATGACCCAGCTTTTTAAAATTTGGTGACTTTTTGTACCACATAGAACTACGTTTATTAATCATAGTAGCTGCTTCCTCCCCTCTTTCATTCCCCGTATTCACATGTGCTATACCTATATGGCCTAAAAGCGGTCATTTTGACCTTTTGTGAAATATTAAATAATCAAACTACTTTTCTTATTGTATAAAGTAAATTTCGTATATGACCAGATCAGTACAACAACATCGAAACCCGTTTGCTACTCTAGAAACACAAACGAACATACAAATCGGGAAAAATAAATTTTATATGTCCAGTCGATTTCACTCTTAGAGTAAAGATTTCCTCTTTTTCGAACATTTTGTCCGCGCTCTTATTTTTCAAAAGGGAAAACTCGAGAGCCCTACCACCGAAAACAGATAATAACAACGTTTTGTATGATTGTAAATAATGTAAAAAATATTAAAAAATTTGTTTAAAAAAATTTCTTTACACAATAAAAATTCTTTCAGAATGAGGTCATTTTGACCGATTTTGGGCATTATAGGTATATACAAAATTCCCGTCTTTCTAGTGTTAAGGGAACCCCACCCATTCTCGATTTTAATTTTTCAAGATTTTCAATGGGCTGGTAAATCAATACCAATGCTTGTTAAGATTTGTAACTTTGCACATATAAATTTGAAGATTTAAAAGAGAAGAAAAATAATTTACAAAAACATTTTTTGTTATTGTTTTTTGTAATTAAAGAAAAGTCCTTATTTTTGATGGCGGGCATGATAACTCCTCACTGGAACATCGGAACAATCCGAAAATTACAACGGTGTTAGAAAGAGTACACGTCTGGCTCTCGTGTGAACTAGGATTATTGACTTCGCTCTACAATTAAAATGGCGGACCTTTGAAAAAATATTTTTGGAAAATCGCCGATTTTTGACCAAAAACCTAGTTAAAAAATAAGGACGATCTTTACCGATTGGCTTTATCCTAGTTCATACGATAGCTATACACTCACAGTGAAACGTGTAAAAAATTGGAATCGATTGGGTTATTAGTTTTTTAGTTATCGTGCCCGCCATTCGCAAAAGAGAAAAACGCGTTTAAAGTTTGAGAAGCCCTTTAGCCGTCAGCTGATGCTGACACAATAAATCGGCTATATTTTCAAGAGTTCTTGAGATTTTCACTTGAAATTTTGTAGGGACATTCTTAAATTAGTGTAGATTCGAATTAAATCAAAGAATTTTTTGACCCCGAGAATGGGGGTCCCCTTAAAGTTTGTGGGTCCTTTGACCTTGGCAGTGACTGAGCTTATATCATTAAGGTGTTAAATCTAAGCGTGACTTAAAGTTAAAAGTCCCATGGTGATAAATCAAAATATCCCCGTGTCCAATTTGAGAGGTAACACGGTCCAGTCACTCAATCAATCACATTACTCTTTTATTAGTATAAATTTGTTGATATTCGTGCCGCTTAATCGATTCGACTCTTTAATGAAGGGTGATTAAACTTCCTCCAAATCGGTTCAGATATAGATTTTACTAATGGTGCGTCAAATACCCAATGTTTGTCCGATTGAAGTTGTACGTAGCGCATCGGATCAATTCTAGAATGACATGTACTTCGTTTTTACTGACACGAATTACAACGACTTTTGCTAGAAACTACCAAGGACCTCTAACATTGGATAACATTACATCGATCTTATATGGTGAGTAGATAGAATCAGACGAAATTAAATATTTGAACTAACCGTGGAGAAAATAGTCTAATACATGACGATTTCGTTGACGAAACGTCGTCTAATTCGTGATTAAATGCTAGATATGTCATCGAGAATGTCGTGTACTTCTCGAACAGAAAATATGTTCTAAAGGGGATATGATTTATGACAAAATCGATGGCAATAGGTATTTTTTAGCTTAAGTTTTCTTGAATAAACACTGCGACATTTGTGTGAAAAATTCGTTAATAATCTCAAATTGTTGTTTGCAAAGTGTCTTCAAGGAATTGCCATTGTCTTACCCGATTCGTTGATGTTGTCTGCAAGACACTTTCTATTGGGAATTTAAATCAACTCATACAAATCTGTGACCAGTAATGAAAGTAGTAAAGTCGGACGAGGCCGACTAAATGATACCCTTCACCACTATGGGTAAATTAAAAAGATGCATCCTAAGAGAATGGTCATTAACATGAAATTGGATGAACTTAATTATATGACCTTTAGCTAAATGTGAACCGACTTAGATCAATGTCATTTGTTCGTTATAATGGTACAAAATTGTGTATATCGATTTAAAGCAAATATCAATCGGGCACCCGTTGAATATTTGGAGCCCAATTAACACGAAGTCGGTTCGAAATATATATGGGCTTTATCTTTACTTCTACACGCGATTACGTCATTCTATTCTGAAAAAACATGAAGAGGTTAAAGAAATTCTAAACACATCATTCTAGGCAAAATTCATTACGCTATGCCAAATCTCGAATATATATAGGGACTTTGGTGAAGCATTTACATCAAATCGGTCGAACATATATATGGGAGCTATATCTAAATCTGATCCGATTTTCACGAAACTTAACACTCGTCATTCTAGACTTAATTCAGTACGCTTTTCCAAAATTGGTGCAAATCTAACGATTTTCAAGGACTTTGGTGTACCATTTACCTAAAATCGGGCAGAAACAATATATGGGAGCTATATCTGAATCTGAACCGAATTTCACGAAACTTAACACAGGTCATTTTAGACTTAATTAAGTATACTGTGCCGAAATTCGTGCAAATCGAATGATTTTCAGGGACTTTGGTGTATACCTGAGATATACCTAAATCTGAACCGATTTTTACGAAACTTAGCACACATCATTTTAGACTTAATTCAGTCGGCTGTACAAAATTTCGTGTAAATCGAATGATATATAGGGACTTTGTTTGCACCATTTACATTAAATCGGACGAAAATATATATGGGAGCTATATCTAAATCTAAACCGATTTTATCCAATTTCAATAGGGTTCCTCCTTGGGCCAAATAATTGAAAGTCCAAAAGTCGGGACCGTCCGACTATATGATACACTTCACACCTTTGGGTCGATACAGAGATAATCCTACGTACAATATAATATCGATAGACCAGACATATCATCTTTGGATTACTATTGCCAATCTGGATTTTTTTTTTTTTTTTTTTTTTGCAAAATGTTTTCTCAATCGGTCAAACATATGGGAGCTATATCTAAATCTGAACCGATTTTCTCCAATATCAACAGGGTTCGTCCTTGGGAAAAATGCGTAACCGTTGCTGATTTCCATTAATCACTTTGGAAATTACGTATGCTTTACTCAAATCCATATCAAATTTCAAAAATGTCTTCTCAAAAAAAGTTTAAAATATTATTTGCTCTACAGTTTCAATATAACAACAATTATTTCAACCAATTAAATAGTTTTTAAAGTAAAATAATTCATGTTTTTTTCTATTATTTTGTTAAAATGAAAAGCATTGCTTACATTCTTGAAACCCTAATCCAGTGGTTTCAAATACTACTTGCCAACTCGATCCTTTGGTTTATCCTGAGGCTATAAAGTTTTGTCTTGCACTCAAGTCAAATACGACGAAAAAAGGAAAGGAGTCCAAAGGTTTTAAAGTCTATTTGTAGTTGCTTTTTTGTTTTCCCGTGATTAAACAAGTTCGAAGTTACGAGTGAAAATGACATTGATGACATAGCCATGGCATGGACAATACACGTAAAAGAATCTCTAAAAACGCTGGAGAAGAATGGAAGAAAACAGCAAAGTGATGGAAAACAAACTATGCAAAAACTAAACTTAAAACACAAAGTTTTTCCCACCATTATCCTAAGAAACAAGAAAAAAATCGTTGTAATACAAGTGAAAATAAAAAACAATCGGCAAGAACGTTCATTTAATGCACTTTACAGCTCTACCTCGCTTAACAAATGTCTAGATAATATATTTATCTTCTACACGTTTTGTGAAATTATCTGGATTATTTTTTAAAGTATGTTGTTATGGTATTGTTATTGAAATGACTCACAAATCGGTTCAGATTTAGATACAGCTCCTATATATAGTTTCATTCGATTTTCAGTAAATGGTACACCAAAGCTCCAAAATATGGTCGATTGGCAAACAATTTTGCACAACGGGCTGAAGTAGGTATAAGCTACTGTGTGAAAATTTTGGTGAAATCGGTTCAGATTTAGATATAGCTCCCATATATAGTTTCGTCCGATTTTCAGTAAATTGTGCACCAAGCTCCAAAATATGGCCGAAAGGCACAAAAATTTTAACATCATACTGAATTCGGATTTGGATATAACTTTGATATATACTTTCGCCCGATTTATGTAAATGGTGCGCCAAACTCCTAATGTTTATCAGATTGCGTTTTGTAGAAATTTTTAGAAATATATATATTTGACCGACATCATGTTAATTGGGCTCCTAATTATCAATGGATGTCCAATTGAGATTTGCTTTACATCGTTTTACATAATTTTGTCCCTTTGCAAACAAACGACTATATATCTGTCCATATGAAAAATTTAGCAGTGGCGATAAAGACAACATATTTTAGTTTATCAAATTTCATTTTAAAAGTCCTTCATGTTAATGGTCCTTCAAAAATGCGAAGTTTATTAGGATACATCTGTTGAATATAGTCAAAGTGGTGAAGGGTATAATATAGTCGGCTTCGTCCGACTTTTCTACTTTCCTTGCTGTTTTTTTTTACGTTTTTGTTACCGACAAATGCCTGCAAGGAAAACACCTTTCGTGACAAAGATAAAGTTTTCACAGAAACATACTCATATACATACAAATGCACACATTCATTGCATCCATTTGTGTCACCCTAACTGGCAAACAACTGCAGCATAAAATATTCAAAGTTTTCCTCGTGGAAAAAGAACTATTGATGGAAAATTCTATTCAGCTGAAAATTCCATTATTTTAATGTTGAGACAAAAAAATATTTTAAATTCTCCGAGAATGCACAAATCTAAATGCAATACTCCCACATCGATTGCTCAAATCGCAAAATGGTGGGGTATGCTGAAAATTGCGGCTAGTTTGAAATAAAATATTCATTGATCTATCAATGGGGAAGTTGACGCCCATTTCATTTCGTGATGTGTTGATGTTTGTTGTCCCAAGCCTTAGGAACTGCGATTGACTGTGTGTTTTGATTGCCTAGTTGTTAGATTCTTTTTCTCACTAATTGAATCAGCATCTGGCATTGTTCAGACATGTTTTTCGCAACTTTTCCCATAGTTGTTTTTTTACGTGACCTAAGTCTGATAATGGACTGTTAGATTTCTGTATACAACCAGAAAGGCAAGTTCAAAAGTCAGACGGGGTCAACTATATGATACTCTTCACCACTTTGGATACATACAAGAGATGCTAATATATAAAATCAATCGGATTCTTTTGTGTACCATTTGTATGAAATCGAGCAAAATAATGTATGTGGAGCTATATGTAAATCTGGACCTAATTTAGCAACCGTGATATATACCGTTTGGTATGCTGCAGCACAGTCGGACGGGGTCGACTATATGATACCCCTTACCGCTATGGGTATATTAATCAGGACTATTAACATGAAATTGGATGAAATAAAATATGTGATATTTATCTAAATGTGAATCTACCTAGATCTATCCATAAAGTATGTAAATCGACTTCAAACAAATATAAATAGGTCATCCGTTGGGCTGTGTCTGTACTTCTAGAAAACGCCACTACGTAATTCTATGCTCAATTTTGTACGTTGTGCAAAATTTGATGTCAATCTGACTAACATGAGGAGTTTGATGCCCAATTTACTTGAAATCGGGCGAAAATATATATGGAAGCTCTATCCACATAATAAGCGATTTCAAACAAACTTGTCACATTCAGAACGTTTTGTTCCTATTGGTCGTCAATTACTTAAAATCAATCTATTATAAAAGGGAGCTGTATCTAAATCTAAACCGATTTTCACGAAACAAGGCAGACATAACTCTAGGCTCAATTCAGTACGTTATGCCAAATTTCGTGCAAATCGAAAGATATATAGCGACTATGCTGCACCATTTACAAGAAATCGGACGAAACTATATGTGGGAGCTATATTTAAATCAGGAGCGATTTTCATGAAACTTGGCAGACATCATTCTAGGCTCAATTAAGTACGTTATGCCAAATTTCGTGCAAATCGAAGGATATGTAGGGACTTTGGTGCACCATTTACATGAAATCGGACGAAACTATATATGGGAGCTATTTCTAAATCAGGACCGATTTTCATGAAACTTTGCAAATTTCGTGCAAATCCAAGAATATATAGGGACTTTGGTGCACCATTTACATGAAATCGGACGAAACTATATATGGGAGCTATATCTCAATCTTGACCTTTTTTCACGAAACTTGGCGGACATCAATCTAGGCTTAATTCAATACCTTATGCCAAATTTCGTGTAAATCGAAAGATATATAGCGACTTTGGTGCACTATTTACATGAAATCGGAGGAAACTATATATGGGAGCTATATCTAAATATGGACCGATTTTCTTGAAACTTGGCAGATTTCACTCTAGACTTAATTCAATACATTGTGCCAAATTTCGTGCAAATCGAAAGATATATAGCGACTTTGGTGCACTTTTTACATGAAATCGGAGGAAACTATATATGGGAGCTATATCTAAATATGGACCGATTTTCTTGAAACTTGGCAGACTTCACTCAAATCTTCACTTCACTTCAAATCGATATATATAAAGACTTTGGGGCCCCATTTACATGAAATCGGACGAAACTATATATGGGAGCTATATCTTAATCTGGACCGATTTTCACGAAACTTAACAGACATCATTCTAGACCTAAATTATTAAGCTGTACCAAATTTCGTGCAAATCGAAAGATATATAGGTATCGTTTACATTAAATCGGTGAAATATATATATGGGAGCTATATCTAAATCTGAACCGATTTTTCCCAATTTCAATAGGGTTCGTCCTTAGGCCAAATAAATGAGCTGTGCCAAATTTCCTCCAATTCGAATCAAAACTGCGACCTGTAGTTTGTTTACAATTTAACATGGACAGAGGGACGGGCAGACGGACGGACATGCATAAATCGACTCAGAAAGTGATTCTATGCATATTCTCAAAAGGAACCAAGGGTCTATCTCGATTCCTTTTGCCAGGTGCAAACATATGCACGAAGACATAATACCCTGTACCAGAGTGGTAAAGGGTATAAAAATTATACAGTGGTGGTAGTTGCTTGGGGGTTTTCAATTGTTTTAAAATTTAATTAAGTCTGAAATTCTGTTGTTGAAGACAAACAAAAATCTCGCAACTAATTCGATTATAATATTGTGGAGAAATGCACCACGATTGCAAATTCAAAATAAGACAAAGACGGAAAATAAACAAGTAAAAAGCGGTATAACAAGTGAAAGGCGTTATATACGTTGGATACCCTCCACCATAGTTATACTGACAGATACATGCAATGAAAATATAGCGAACATACCAAAAAGTGGGCATATACCGATAATTCTACAAACCGATTTATGTAAGCCATTATGTACGCTAAATACAAACTTCACCAATTTTTATGGGGATTTTTCCTAAAATCTGTAAGATCCAAAAAGTGGACTGATAGAATAGAAAGTTATATGAGGGTATGCCTAAAGGAGGACCAATGTTGATTATAAAGTGTAGGAAATAGTGTATATTTGGGGATATTATATGAGGACTATGCCTAATTAATGCCCGGTATATGCCAATTTTGAATTGTTTATCTCAATTTATTCCTTCAGGAGGTATCACAATATTGAGGAGATGCCTAAATGTCTGCCGATATGTTTCATTATAGTCATGTTTGAGTTTTTTTTATCACAATGTCTTTAGAAGGCGGAATGCTTACAAGAGATGGCTAAATAGTCTTTGTATGGTAAAAATTGACTATTACCCGTAACGACTGCCCAACCGCAACAAACGGAACAAATCAGATAACTATTTTAATATAAACCAGTAAGGAAAGTAGTAAAGTCGGACGGGGCCGACTATATGATACCCTTCACCACTATGGGTATGTTAAACAGGACTATTAACATGAAATTAGATGAAATAAAATATGTGATATTTATCTAAATGTGAATCTACCTAGATCTTCCATAAATTATGTAAATCGACTTGTCTGTACTTCTCGAAAACGCAACTACATAATTCTATGCTGAATTTTGCACGTTGTGCAAAATTTGATGTCAATCTGACTAACATGGGGAGTTTGATGCCCAATTTACTTGAAATCGGGCGAAAATATATATGGAAGCTCTATCCAAATATTAAGCGATTTCAAGCAAACTTTTCACAGGTTAGTTATACTAATTTCGGAACGTTTTGTTCCCATTGGTCCCTTGGTGCGTCAAGTACTTAAAATCAATCTATAATAAAAGGGAGCTATATCTAAATCTGGATTCCGATTTTCACAAAACAAGGCAGACATCACTCTAGGCTCAATTCAGTACGTTATGACAAATTTCGTGCAAATCGAAAGATATATAGCGACTTTGGTGCACCATTTACATGAAATCGGACTAAACTGTATGTGGGAGCTGTATTAAAATCTGGACTGATTTTCTCGAATCTTGGCAGACATCACTCCAGGCTCAAGTCAGTACGTTATGCCAAATTTCGTGCAACTCGAAGGACATATAGGGACTTTGGTGCACCATTTACATGAAATCGGACGAAACTATATGTGGGAGCTATATAGAAATCTGGACTGATTTTCTCGAAACTTGGCAGACATCATTCTAGACTCAATTCAGTACGTTATGCCAAATTTTGTGCAAAACGAAAGATATATAGGGACTTTGGTGCAACATTTATATGAAATCGGACGAAACTATATATGGGAGCTATATCTAAATCTGGACCGATTTTCACGAAACTTGGCAGACATCATTCTAGACCTAAATGATTAGGCTGTACCAAATTTCGTGCAAATCGAAAGATATATTGGGACCGTTTATATTAAATCGGTTAAATATATATATGGGAGCTATATCTAAATCTGAACCGATTTTTCCCAATTTCAATAGGGTTCGTCCTTGGGCCAAATAAGTGACCTATGCCAAATTTCATCCAATTCGGATAATACATGCGATCTGTACTTTGTTTACAATTTAACATGGACAGACAGACGGACGGAGATGCATAAATCGACTTAGAAAGTGATTCTATGCATATTCTCAAAAGGAACCATGTGTCTATCTCGATTATTTTTGCCTGTTACAAACATATGCACTAAGTCATAATACCCTGTACCACAGTGTGCTGAAGGGTATAAAAAAGGGGGCTATATGGGGACTACCCCTAAAAAGGGGTGAATATTTTTGGTGGGGAGATTTGTTACCATATACGACTACAAACCAGTAAGGAAAGTAGTAAAGTCGGACGGGGCCGACTATATGATACCCTTCACCACTATGGGTATATTAAACAGGACTATTAGCATGAAATTGGATGAAATAAAATATGTGATATTTATCTAAATGTGAATCTGCGTAGATCTATACATAAAGTATGTAAATCGACTACAAACAAATATAAATGGGTCATCCGTTGGGCTATGTCTGTACTTCTAGAAAACGCAACTACATAATTCTATGCTCAATTTTGTACGTTGTGCAAAATTTGATGTCAAACTGACTAACATGAGGAGTTTGATGCCCAATTTACTTGAAATCGGGCGAAAATATATATGGATTAAGCGATTTCAAACAAACTAGTCACAGGATAGGTTATACTAATTTCAGAACGTTTTGTTCCTATTGGTTCTTGGTGCGTCAATTACTTAAAATCAATCTATAATAAAAGGGAGCTATATCTAAATCTGGACCGATTTTCACGAAACAACGCAGACATCACTCTAGGCTCAATTCAGTAAGTTATGCCAAATTTTGTGCAAAACGAAAGATATATAGGGACTTTGGTGCAACATTTACATGAAATCGGACGAAACTATATGTGGGAGCTATATAGAAATCTGGACTGATTTTCTCGAAACTTGGCAGACATCATTCTAGACTCAATTCAGTACGTTATCCCAAATTTTGTGCAAAACGAAAGATATATAGGGACTTTGGTGCAACATTTATATGAAATCGGACGAAACTATATATGGGAGCTATATGTAAATCTTGACCTATTTTCACGAAACTTGGCAGACATCATTCTAGGCCTAAATGATTAGGCTGTACCAAATTTCGTGCAAATCAAAAGATATATAGGGACTTTGGGGCACCATTTACATGAAATCGGACGAAACTATATATGGAAGATATATCTAAATCTGGACCGATTTTCTCGAAACTTGGCAGACATCATTCTTGGCTCATTTCAGTACGTTATGCCAAATTTTGTGCAAATCGAAAGATATATAGGGACTTTAGGGCACCATTTACATGAAATCGGACGAAACTATATATGGGAGCTATATCTAAATCTAGACCGATTTTCTCTAAACTTGGCAGACATCACTCTAGGCTTAATTCAGTACGTTATGCCAAATTTCGTGCAAATCAAAAGATATATAGGGACTTTGGGGCACCATTTATATGAAATCGGACGAAACTATATATGGGAGCTATATCTAAATCTGGACCGATTTTCTCGAAACTTGGCAGACATCATTCTAGGCTCAATTCAGTACGTTATACCAAATTTCCTGCAAATCGAAAGATATATAAGAACATTAGGGCACCATTTACATGAAATCGGACGAAACTATATATGGGAGCTATATCTAAAATCTGGACCGATTTTCACGAAACTTGGCAGACATCACTATCTAGGCTCAATTCAGTACGTTATGCCAAATTTCGTGCAAATCGAAAGTATATATAGGGACTTTGTGCA
>NW_026880514.1:0-31197 GCF_032173495.1 Musca vetustissima
AATTTTTGCATAACGTGCTGAATTTAGTCCAGAATGATGTGTGCCAAGTTTCGAAAAAATCCGTCCGGATTTAGATATAGCTCCCTTATATTATAGATTGCTTTCAAGTCCAATATATGGCTGATAGGAGCAAAACGTTCTGAAATTAGAACCCAACAGATGACCTATTGATATCTGTTTGAAGTCGATTCATATTTAGATAAATATCACATATTTTATATCATCCAATTTCATGTTAATAGTCCTGTGTAATATACCCGTAGTGGTGAAGGGTATCATATAGTCGGCCCCGCCCGACTTTACTACTTTCCTTACTGGTTTTTATTATGACAACACGTATTCAAACGAATAACCACCAGCATATTTATAATTTACTAGTATTTATATTATATATGAATTTCCCAATAATGCATTAAGTCTTCCGTAAAGTATTTCGTACTCACCGAAAAAATATATTCGTCTTCCTGAAAAATAAATTAAAATTAGAAATATTATTTGAAGATTTACTAGAAAACGATTTATTTGGTAAAAATTTGTCGATTGTCGATTCTTCCTTTTCATTTTTAATTTCATGAACACTTCTAAAAATATTATTGTATAATTTTATTTAAATCTCTCTTTAAACAAATAAATAAATAAATATTTTCTCAACATTTCATGCAGGCAAAACATATTCCATTCTATTTCAAGCACTTACAATTTTATTGGAATATTTCTTAAATTTTTTTATTTATTCGTTTTTTTCGGCTTGAGGTCATTGAAAATTAAAAAGATTTCTGTTTTCTTTTATACCCTCCACCATAGTATGGAGGGTATATTAGTTTTGTTTTTCCGTTTGTAACGCATCGAAATAATCATTTCCGACCCTATAAAGTATATATATTCTTGATCAGCGTAAAATTCTAAGACGATCTAAGCATGTCCGTCTGTCCGTCTGTCTGTTGTAATCACTCTAGCATCTAAACGAATTGAGATAGGGCCTCAAAATTTTGCACAGAGTCGTCTTTTGTCTGCAGGCAGGTCAAATTCGATGATGGGCTATATCGGCCCACTTTTAGGCATAGCTCCCATATAAGGGTACCTCCCATTTTTCGGTATTTTGAAATTCTTAAGCGTGTTTTTCAACCGAATTCGCTGAAATTTGGTACATTGGGTTCTTACTGGGTACTAAATGCCTCCACAAAAAATTATTAGTATAGGTCCACTTTTTCTGGTAGCTCCCATATAACGGTACCTCCTAATTTTCAGTATTTTGAGGTTCTTGAGCGCGTTTTTCAACCGAATTCGCTGAAATTTGGTACATTGGGTTCATATGGATAACAAATGTCCCTACTAAAAACTATATATATAGGTCCACTTTTTATGGTAGCCCCCACATAGGGGTACCTCCCAATTTCCAGTTTTTGGAAGGTTTTGACCGTATTTTTTCACCGAATTGGCTGAAATTCGGTACTTTGAGTTCTTATTGTGTAGCAAATCTTTGTACTAAAAATTATAAATATAGGTCAATTTTTTCGGGTAGCCCCCATATAAGGGTACCCCCCAATATTCGATATTTTAGGGTTCTTGAGCGCGGTTTTCAATCGAATTCGCTGAAATTTGGTACATGGGGTTCTTATTGGGTACCAAATTTTCCCTCTAAAAATTATAAATATAGGTCCACTTTTTCTGGTAGCCCCCATATAAGGGTACCTCCCAATTTCCAGTTTTTGGGGGTTTTGACCGGATTTTTTTACCTAATTGACTGTAATTTAGTAATTTGAGTTCTTATTGGGTAGCAAATCTCTTCACAAAAAATTATAAATATAGGTCAATTTTTTCGGGTAGCCCCCATATAAGGGTACCCCCAATTTTCTCTATTTTGAGGTTCTTGAGCGCGTTTTTCAACCGAAATCGCTGAAATTTGGTATTTTGTAGTCGTATATGGTAACACATCTCCCCACCAAAAATTATTAATATTCACCGCTTTTTAGGGGTAGTCCCCATATAACCCCCTTTTTTATATTTTATATTAAAATAGTTATCTGATTTGTTCCGTGTGTTGCGGTTGGGTAGTCGTTACGGGGAATAGTCAATATTTACCCTACAAAGACTATTTAGCCATAAGCATTCCGCCTTCTACAGATATTGTGATAAAAAAAACTCAAACAAGATGATAAAGAAATATATCGGCAGACATTTAGGCATATCCCCAATATAGTGATACCTCCTGAAGGAAAGAATTGAGATAAACAATTAAAATATTTGGTTCAAAATTGGCATACACTGGTCATTAATTAGGCATAACCCTCATATGATGATATCCCCAAATATTCGCTATTTCCTACACTATGTAATCAATATTGGTCCCTCTTTAGGCATAGCCTCATATAACTTTGTAATCTAAATTACAGTAGTTTGAGGATTTTATACTCTACAATGCGTTATCAATATCAGTCCACTTTTTGGATCTTACAGATTTTGGGAAAAATCCCCATTAAAAATGGTTTACGTAAATCGGTTTGTATTATCGGTATATGCCCACTTTTTGGTATGTTCCCTATATTTTCATTGCATGTATCTGTCAGTATAACTATGGTGGAGGGTATCCAAAGTTCGGCCCGGCCGAACTTAACGCTTTTTCACTTGTTTTAATTTATTTGTATTTTTCCAATATTTCGATCATCGTCAGGGATTGACTTTAAAAAACAAAAAACATTATTACATAAATAAATTAACAAAATTACAAAATTTGATCAAGTAACTCTTTTTATTGGCGCTTTTTTCAATAATGCTCCTGTAAATTTGAGCACAATGTTCCGTATCAGTCTTAAAGTTCATTCGGTTTTTGGCAGGGACATTTATAATGTGCAACATTTCTAACATAAATCTTCTTTTGTAGTTTGCCTCTCGTGTTAAAATGTTAACATCTTCAAAGTTAGGTGTGTGTCCAGTTTGAGAACAGTGTGCTGCTAAGGCTGTTTTCTGTTCTAGTGGTTTGTTTTTATTTTTATAATCAGACTTGTGGCCGCTTATTCTTGTTTTTAGTTTCGTCTTTGTAGTGCCAACATATACCTTTTGGCATATGTTGGACTTGTCACCATTGCACTTTATTTTATAAACTAAATTAGATTGCTCGTCTGGAGAGGTTTTTGATTTTGTCCGACTAAAGAAGTTGTTATTTGTATTACTACTTTTTAAAGCAAGTCTGTAATGTTCTTTGTCATATAGGTTTGAATTGGCGAAACGTTCGGATAGACCAGGTACATATGTGCACTTTTTGTATATTGTGTGAGGTTTTTGTTCGTCCTTAGCAGTTTTAGTCATGTTTACACGTTTTATTAAATCTTCAATTGTTTTGTTCGGGAAGTCATTCATTTTTAATATTTGTATGATTTGTATTTTATTTTTGTGGTGAAATTTTTTGTCACTGATATTGAGCACTCTCCTTATAAAATTTGTGGCAGTGTTAATTTTAATATTCCCAGAGTGTTTGGAATGGAAATTTATGATCCTTCCGGATGCAGTCGGCTTTTGGTACCAATCTAGTTTTAATATGCGTCCTTCTCTGTGTATCATTTTCTTAACTTGTTTTTTTAATTACTATTTTTAATACATTTCAAATATCATATAGAAATTTTGGATTTTAATTGCCAAAATTTATTTCGTATATAAAAATTCCTTTAATATTCGCAGAGAACACCAAACTTCGACATGACTTTTTACCAGAAGGAATTTACCCAAAAAACAGATAGACAGACTAACTTTGGTCAGTCATTCATCAGTACATCATCAGCAACCTACGAATAGCTCTTGGCATTTCATTTTCCTTTCCCATTGTTGGATTTTTGTATTTAATTTTCGGTGTATGTTTGAGCGTCTTTGTGAATAAAAATGAAGGTAATTGGATTTATGTTGCTTCTATTTTGTTTAATTTTTTCCAAAAAGTTGATATTGCACTTCTCAGATTTTCTTCTGGTAATTTACAGACAATTCATAAACAAAACAACGGACTTGTGAATGGTATTTAGAATTATGAATGGAAATATAGAGAAATGAAATAGCCTGCAAAAGAATCCATCCTTGTAAAAAACGAGGATTATTTGGCAAGATGTGAATAAAAATTAAAAAAATCACTGCATAAAAGTGAAAGTTATGCCTAGAAAATAAAGAAGGTCATAAAGCAGCATTTATTTAGTTAATGGTTAAGGGATTTAGTGATGTAGCTAAAGGGGTTCCTGGCAGAGATTAAACCAGTCATCTGGAGGAAAATTTTGTATTTAGGAAATTCCTCATATATTGCTAAAAGACTTTTAAAAATTATGATCATGTTAAATTATGGATTCAATTCAGCAATTAGTGAAGTAGCTTACTTTATGAGACTATGGTGCGCATAAGTATTGCCGCAACGTATACACACTATGGCTATATTTAAATAAATTCCCAAATATAGAAAATGTCATATTTAAAAGTTTATGAAATTTTTAATCCAAAGGCAATTTAAGAACTTTTCTAATGTCGTTTCAACACCATAAAATATTAAAATCAATATATTCCATAACAAAAGGAAAAACTATATTGAACAACCTTGGAATAGATATATACAAACTATACACTCAAATTTGAAAAAATAGTTTTTGAATTTTAAAACCAGTGAGCGGAGCAGTATAGTCGGACGGGGCCGACCATACGATACCCTACACAACTACCACGAACCTTAACTTCCTGTGGATTTTTATTCGGAACCTGGGCAATATTTCGTGATAGTTGCACTCTCTTGTCCGAGTAGAGGTCTGAAGCACCTCTTCCATACACTGACATATTTTCCGAATATTACTAATAATCAGTACAGTCCTTCTAATTACTTGTCCAGATTCACTTCAGAGTGGGTTGTGTTGTGAAGTTCGGTTTATATTTGTGGCCTACAGATCGACTCAAAAAATCCAAAAAAAAAAAAAAAAAAAACAGTAAGGAAAGAAGTATATTAAACAGGACTATTAACATGAAATTGGATGAAATAAAATATGTGATACTTATCCAAATGTGAATCTACCAAGATCTATCCATAAAGTATGTAAATCGACTTCAAACAAATATAAATAGGTCATCCGTTGGGCTATGTCTGTACTTCTAGAAAACGCAACTACGTATCTAGGCTCAATTCAGTATGTTATGCCAAATTTCGTGCAAATCTCAAGGTATATGTGGTGCACCATTTACATGAAATCGTACGAATCTATATATGGGAGCTATATCTAAATCTGGACCGATTTTCACGAAACTTGGCAGACATCATTCTAGACTCAATTCAGTACGTTATGCCAAATTTCGTGCAAATCGAAAGACATAAATGGATTTTGGTGCACCATTTACATGGAATCGGACAAAACTATATATTTGAGCTATATCTAAATCTGGACCGATTTTAACGAAACTTGGCAGACATCATTCTAGACTCACTTCAGTACGTTATGCCAAATTTCGTGCAAATCGAAAGACATAAAGGGACTTTGGGGCACCATTTACATGAAATCGGACGAAACTATATATGGAAGCTATATCTAAATCAGGACCGATTTTCTCGAAACTTGGCTGACATCACTCTAGGCTTAATTCATTACGTTGTGCCAAATTTCGTGCAAATCCAATGATATATAGGGACTTTGGGGTACCATTTACATGAAATCGGACGAAACTATATATGGAAGCTATATCTAAATCTGGACCGATTTTCTCGAAACTTGGCAGACATCACTCTAGGCTTAATTCAGTACGTTATGCCAAATTTCGTGCAAATCAAAAGATATATAGGGACTTTGGGGCACCATTTACATGAAATCGGACGAAACTATATATGGGAGCTAAATCTAAATCTGAACCGATTTTCTCGAAACTTGGCAGACATCACTCTAAGCATAATTCAGTACGTTATGCTAAATTTCGTGCAAATCGAAAGATATATAGGGACTTTGGGGCACCATTTACATGAAATCGGACGAAACTATATATGGGAGCTATATCTAAATCTGGACCGATTTTCTCGAAACTTAGCAGACATCACTCTAGGCTTAATTCAGTACGTTATGCCAAGTTTCGTGCAAATCGAGAGATATATAGGGACATTGGTGTACCATTTACATGAAATAGGAAGAAACTATATATGGGAGCTATATCTAAATCTCGACCGATTTTCTCGAAACTTGGCAGACATCACTCTAGGCTTAATTCAGTACGTTATGCCAAATTTCGTGCAAATCGAAAGATATATAGGGACTTTGGGGCACCATTTACATGAAATCGGATGAAACTATATATGGGATTTATATCTAAATCTGGACCGATTTTCTCGAAACTTCGCAGACATAATTCTAGGCTCAAGAGAGTACGTTATGCCAAATTTCGTGCAAATCGAAAGATATGTAGGGACTTTGGGGCAACATTTACATGAAATCGGACGAAGCTATATATGGGAGCTATATCTAAATCTAGACCGATTTTCTCGAAACTTGGCAGACATCACTCTAGGCTTAATTCAGTACGTTATGCCAAATTTCGTGCAAATCGAAAGATATATAGGAACATTGGTGCACCATTTACATGAAATCAGACGAAACTATATATGGGAGCTATATCTAAATCTCGACCGATTTTGTCGAAACTTGGCAGACATCACTCTAGACCTAAATGATTAGGCTGTACCAAATTTCGTGCAAATCGAAAGATATATAGGGTCTTTGGTGCACCATTTACATGAAATCGGACGAAACTATATATGGGAGCTATATATTAATCTGGACCGATTTTCTCGAAACCTGGCTAACATCGTTCTAGGCTCAATTCAGTAAGTTATGCTAAATTTCGTGCAAATCGACAGATATATAGAGTCTTTGGTGCCCAATTTACCTAAAATCGGAGGAAAATATATATGGGAGCTATATCTAAATCTGAACCGATTTTCATGAAACTTGGTAGACATCATTCTAGATGATTAGGCTGTACCAAATTTCGTGCAAATCGAAAGATATTTAGGGACCGTCTACATTAAATCGGTTAAATATATATATGGGAGCTATATCTAAATCTGAACCGATTTTTCACAATTTCAATAGGGTTCGTCTTTGGGCCAAATAAATGAGCTGTGCCAAATTTCATCCAATTCGAATCATAAATGCAACCTGTACTTTGTTTACAATCTAACATGGACAGACAGACGGATGGACGGACATGCATAAATCGACTTAAAAAGTGATTCTATGCATATTCTCAAAAGGAACCATAGGTCTATCTCGATTCCTTTTGCCTGTTACAAACATATGCATAAATCGACTTCAAACAAATATAAATAGGTCATCCGTTGGGCTATGTCTGTACTTCTAGAAAACGCAACTACGTATCTTGGCTCAATTCTGTATGTTATGCCAAATTTCGTGCAAATCTCAAGGTATATGTGGTGCACCATTTACATGAAATCGTACGAATCTATATATGGGAGCTATATTTAAATCTGGATCGATATTCACGACACTTGGCAGACATCATTCTAGACTCAATTCAGTACGTTATGCCAAATTTCGTGCAAATCGAAAGACATAAATGGATTTTGGTGCACCATTTACATGGAATCGGACAAAACTATATATTTGAGCTATATCTAAATCTGGACCGATTTTAACGAAACTTGGCAGACATCATTCTAGACTCACTTCAGTACGTTATGCCAAATTTCGTGCAAATCGAAAGACATAAAGGGAATTTGGGGCACCATTTACATGAAATCGGACGAAACTATATATGGAAGCTATATCTAAATCAGGACCGATTTTCTCGAAACTTGGCTGACATCACTCTAGGCTTAATTCATTACGTTGTGCCAAATTTCGTGCAAATCCAATGATATATAGGGACTTTGGGGTACCATTTACATGAAATCGGACGAAACTATATATGGAAGCTATATCTAAATCTGGACCGATTTTCACGAAACTTGGCAGACATCACTCTAGGCTTAATTCAGTACGTTATGCCAAATTTCGTGCAAATCAAAAGATATATAGGGACTTTGGGGCACCATTTACATGAAATCGGACGAAACTATATATGGGAGCTAAATCTAAATCTGAACCGATTTTCTCGAAACTTGGCAGACATCACTCTAAGCATAATTCAGTACTTTATGCTAAATTTCGTGCAAATCGAAAGATATATAGGGACTTTGGGGCACCATTTACATGAAATAGGAAGAAACTATATATGGGAGCTATATCTAAATCTCGACCGATTTTCTCGAAACTTGGCAGACATCACTCTAGGCTTAATTCAGTACGTTATGCCAAATTTCGTGCAAATCGAAAGATATATAGGGACTTTGGGGCACCATTTACATGAAATCGGATGAAACTATATATGGGATTTATATCTAAATCTGGACCGATTTTCTCGAAACTTCGCAGACATAATTCTAGGCTCAAGAGAGTACGTTATGCCAAATTTCGTGCAAATCGAAAGATATGTAGGGACTTTGGGGCAACATTTACATGAAATCGGACGAAGCTATATATGGGAGCTATATCTAAATCTAGACCGATTTTCTCGAAACTTGGCAGACATCACTCTAGGCTTAATTCAGTACGTTATGCCAAATTTCGTGCAAATCGAAAGATATATAGGAACATTGGTGCACCATTTACATGAAATCAGACGAAACTATATATGGGAGCTATATCTAAATCTCGACCGATTTTGTCGAAACTTGGCAGACATCACTCTAGACCTAAATGATTAGGCTGTACCAAATTTCGTGGAAATCGAAAGATATATAGGGACTTTGGGGCACCATTTACATGAAATCGGACGAAACTATATATGGGAGCTATATCTAATCTGGACCGATTTTCTCGAAACTTGGCAGACATCACTCTAGGCTTAATTCAGTACGTTATGCTAAATTTCGTGCAAATCAAAAGATATATAGGGACTTTGGGGCGCCATTTACATGAAATCGGACGAAACTATATATGGGAGCTATATCTAAATCAGGACCGATTTTCATGAAACTTGGTAGACATCATTCTAGATGATTAGGCTGTACCAAATTTCGTGCAAATCGAAAGATATTTAGGGACCGTCTACATTAAATCGGTTAAATATATATATGGG
Organism: Musca vetustissima; assembly: GCF_032173495.1. Classification (NCBI taxonomy): domain Eukaryota; kingdom Metazoa; phylum Arthropoda; class Insecta; order Diptera; family Muscidae; genus Musca; species Musca vetustissima. The sequence goes on from NW_026880514.1 coordinate 9,136, forward strand.
AGCTATATCTAAATCTGAACCGATTTTTCACAATTTCAATACGGTTCGTCCTTGAGCCGAATAAGTGACCTATGCCAAATTTCATCCAATTCGGATCATAAATGCAACCTGTACTTTGTTTACAGTTTAACATGGACAGACAGACGGACGGACGGACATGCATAAATCGACTTAGAAAGTGATTCTATGCATATTCTCAAAAGGAACCATGTGTCTATCTCGTTTCCTTTTGCCTGTTGCAAACATATGCATAAATCGACTTCAAACAAATATAAATAGGTCATCCGTTGGGCTATGTCTGTACTTCTAGAAAACGCAACTACGTATCTTGGCTCAATTCTGTATGTTATGCCAAATTTCGTGCAAATCTCAAGGTATATGTGGTGCACCATTTACATGAAATCGTACGAATCTATATATGGGAGCTATATCTAAATCTGGACCGATTTTCACGAAACTTGGCAGACATCATTCTAGACTCAATTCAGTACGTTATGCCAAATTTCGTGCAAATCGAAAGACATAAATGGATTTTGGTGCACCATTTACATGGAATCGGACAAAACTATATATTTGAGCTATATCTAAATCTGGACCGATTTTAACGAAACTTGGCAGACATCATTCTAGACTCACTTCAGTACGTTATGCCAAATTTCGTGCAAATCGAAAGACATAAAGGGACTTTGGGGCACCATTTACATGAAATCGGACGAAACTATATATGGAAGCTATATCTAAATCAGGACCGATTTTCTCGAAACTTGGCTGACATCACTCTAGGCTTAATTCATTACGTTGTGCCAAATTTCGTGCAAATCCAATGATATATAGGGACTTTGGGGTACCATTTACATGAAATCGGACGAAACTATATATGGAAGCTATATCTAAATCTGGACCGATTTTCTCGAAACTTGGCAGACATCACTCTAGGCTTAATTCAGTACGTTATGCCAAATTTCGTGCAAATCAAAAGATATATAGGGACTTTGGGGCACCATTTACATGAAATCGGACGAAACTATATATGGGAGCTAAATCTAAATCTGAACCGATTTTCTCGAAACTTGGCAGACATCACTCTAAGCATAATTCAGTACGTTATGCTAAATTTCGTGCAAATCGAAAGATATATAGGGACTTTGGGGCACCATTTACATGAAATCGGACGAAACTATATATGGGAGCTATATCTAAATCTGGACCGATTTTCTCGAAACTTAGCAGACATCACTCTAGGCTTAATTCAGTACGTTATGCCAAGTTTCGTGCAAATCGAGAGATATATAGGGACATTGGTGTACCATTTACATGAAATAGGAAGAAACTATATATGGGAGCTATATCTAAATCTCGACCGATTTTCTCGAAACTTGGCAGACATCACTCTAGGCTTAATTCAGTACGTTATGCCAAATTTCGTGCAAATCGAAAGATATATAGGGACTTTGGGGCACCATTTACATGAAATCGGATGAAACTATATATGGGATTTATATCTAAATCTGGACCGATTTTCTCGAAACTTCGCAGACATAATTCTAGGCTCAAGAGAGTACGTTATGCCAAATTTCGTGCAAATCGAAAGATATGTAGGGACTTTGGGGCAACATTTACATGAAATCGGACGAAGCTATATATGGGAGCTATATCTAAATCTAGACCGATTTTCTCGAAACTTGGCAGACATCACTCTAGGCTTAATTCAGTACGTTATGCCAAATTTCGTGCAAATCGAAAGATATATAGGAACATTGGTGCACCATTTACATGAAATCAGACGAAACTATATATGGGAGCTATATCTAAATCTCGACCGATTTTGTCGAAACTTGGCAGACATCACTCTAGACCTAAATGATTAGGCTGTACCAAATTTCGTGGAAATCGAAAGATATATAGGGACTTTGGGGCACCATTTACATGAAATCGGACGAAACTATATATGGGAGCTATATCTAATCTGGACCGATTTTCTCGAAACTTGGCAGACATCACTCTAGGCTTAATTCAGTACGTTATGCTAAATTTCGTGCAAATCAAGAGATATATAGGGACTTTGGGGCGCCATTTACATGAAATCGGACGAAACAATATATGGGAGCTATATCTAAATCTGGACCGATTTTCATGAAACTTGGTAGACATCATTCTAGATGATTAGGCTGTACCAAATTTCGTGCAAATCGAAAGATATTTAGGGACCGTTTACATTAAATCGGTTAAATATATATATGGGAGCTATATCTAAATCTGAACCGATTTTTCACAATTTCAATACGGTTCGTCCTTGAGCCGAATAAGTGACCTATGCCAAATTTCATCCAATTCGGATCATAAATGCAACCTGTACTTTGTTTACAGTTTAACATGGACAGACAGACGGACGGACATGCATAAATCGACTTAGAAAGTGATTCTATGCATATTCTCAAAAGGAACCATGTGTCTATCTCGTTTCCTTTTGCCTGTTGCAAACATATGCATAAATACATAATACCCTGTACCACAGTGTGGTGAAGGGTATAAAAAACAAATAATAAGTTTTCGGTCCACTTCATCTCAAAATTATTATCCGATCATCACCGAAAATTATAGGCGTTGTCCTTGGTACTTCATGGAACATTTAAATGCGATCAGCGATATATTTTCGCCCTCCAGTGTGGTAATGGGTTACTAAATAATATCTGAACACGTAAGCACCAATAAATAATTACATGTAACTCCCACATCCGAATACATACGACAATATAATTCATATCAATTTAAAGGTCAACCACTCCTCTTGAACATACTATCAACTTCTCGGGTCTATGTCCTCCAGGGGCAAATATTTACGCCATACAATACAAATTTTGTAATTTTTCACAGAAAAGTTAGGGTCCATTTGACCCGCCAAATATTGAGCGATCTTTATCAAAACAGGCATGCTTATTCTTTGGCCCGATCCCCTTCTTCATGCAAAAATTCGCGATGTTTGGGCCATAATTGCGGCCTCTAGAGCGACCAGAAAAACCGACAAAAATTTAGAATTTGGTCCATTTCATCCCCTAAATATTAACCGATCCTTTCCAAAAACAATAGGGGTCTTCATTGGCCAGAACCCATCCTACATGCAAAATTTCGTGAAGATTGGTCCATAACTGTGGCCTGTATCGTGTTTACAAATTATAATGGACAGACGGACAGACGAACGGACAAACATGTCTAGATCGACTCAGCTAGTCGAGATATGACGATCGGTATACATAAAGGTGGGTCTAGGACCAATATTTCGCGGCGTTACAAACTTTTGGGGCTGCACAAAGCCCTGACACCCTGACAACATAGTTGTGTAGGGTATAAAAATAATAAAATTATATGCATTTATCGTCATAAGCCGTAAATTTAAAAACACATGTACGCGTTAAATACCGTAATCTGGTGCGTATAACAGTCGTCAACATGTATACGCACGGTGGCATCTTTGGGGTGTATTCGACATTTTATTTTATTGTTATACCTATTTTCCTTGATGTCTAATAAATTGTAAGACGTTATTCCTTTTATTCGCTTCGCATAGATTTCTATTAATGCTACCGAAAAATACGAGGTAAATGTAGGTTTTTTTCTTCACTGCTGTTTTTTTCCTCGGAGGAGCTAAGCAAGAAGAATATTCATTCTGACGTTTGAGAACTGTAAAGTTTTCCTATTACAGATGATTTAGCCCGCTCCTTGTTGATAAGGCCTTATTTAGGAAAAGACGACTATTCGATTCATCTTTCCATTTTTTTTTATTTTTCTCTTTTTTGGAGAACTATGCCTGATTTGTTTGAATAGAATTATAGAACTATTCCTAATTTAAGTTGTGGTGCACTACTGTCTTAAACGAAAAAACCAACATTCCTGTTCTGATAGTTTGTCTTGATGGTCTTTTATGCCACCAATGGTCTAGAAAACTATCCAAAAGGCATCTTATCTTCGAAAGTCTCAGAGGAACTAATGAAACTGTGGTCCAAAACTGTGGATTTTTTATTTTATTTCGAAGTATGTTGGCTGGTTTTAAATTATACTGTATATAAGAGCACCCAAAAGGACTTTGCAGAGGCGCGATTACTGAAAGTACTAACCTATTTAAACTTCAATTCTATGATCCATGGAACTTGAGCAGATAAGCTTTATTATTCCATCTGTTATTGTCTTCACTATTATAATAATATATAAATCCTCTGCAATCGCTCTACAAAACTATTAAGCAAAAAATATATTTCTTTGAACACTGGTGCGTATAATTGCTGACGCCACGTATACGCCACTGTGGGCTACATATAGTTTAATTAATTAATGGCTTTTAATTCTTTACAATTCGAAGGTACATTCATTATCTTGAAGGAATAGGATTTTCCTATTGGAACACAGCACATAATACTAAATTATATATATTACACTAATGTTTTTAAAACATATATCCAACATTCAATCCTGAAAACAAATCTTATGCTTCAATAATGTTTTAATGGAAAATTTTCAATTTTCGTTCACAATGCAAATCATAATTGAGAAATTTTACCGCAAATATTTTTTAATAAATGAAAAGGGAACATGAACGACCCTCAAGCAAACACAAATCTTGTTGTTGTATTCGAAACAAAAGCCGGAACTAGTCTTGCAAATCAGGAGGAGTCTTTAATTCATTTAATTTTTTTTTATTTGGTAGTTTTTTCGCTTGTTGTTCATGATTCTTTTGTGTACCGCTTGCTTTGTTTTACCTTAAATCTAAAAACACAAAAAAAAAAACAGTAAGGAAAGTAGTAAAGTCGGGCGGGGCCGACTATATGATACCCTTCAACAATATGGGTATATTAAACAGGACCATTAACATGAAATTGGATGAAATAAAATATTTGATATTTATCTTAATATGAATAGACTTCAAACAGATACCAATAGGTCATCCGTTGGGCTATGTCTGTACTTCTAGACAACGTGACTACGTAATTCTATGCTCAATTTTGTACGTTGTGCAAAATTTGATGTCAATCTGACTAACATGAAGAGTTTGATGTCCAATTTGCTTAAAATCGGGCGAACATATATATGGAAGTTATATATAGATTATACTAATTTCAGTACGTTTTGTTCCTATCAGCCATATATTGGATCATTGGTGCGTCAATTACTTAAAATCAATTTATAATATAAGGGAGCTATATCTAAACCTGGACCGATTTTCTCGAAACTTGGCACACATCATTCTGGACTAACTCCGATCATCTAGCCCATCTCGAAAGAGAAATTAATAAAAAACTAAATTCAGCACGTTATGCCAAATTTTGTGCATACCGAAGGATATATAGGGACTTTGGTGCACCATTTACATGAAATCGGACGAAACTATATATGGGAGCTATAGCTAAATCTAAACCTATTTTCTCTAAACTTGGCAGACATCATTCTAGACTCAATCCAGTACGTTTTGCAAATCGAAAGATATATAGGGACTTTGGTGCACCATTTACATTATATCCGGCGAACATATATACGGGAGCTATATCTAAATCTGAACCGATTTTCAAGAAATTTCACACACATCATTCTAGGCTCAATTCAGTACGCTATGCCAAATTTCATGCAAATTGAAAGATATATAGGGACTTTGGTGCACCATTTACCTTAAATCGGACGGAAATATATATGGGAGCTATATCTAAATCTGAACCGATTTTTCCCAGTTTCAATAGGGTTCGTCCTTGGGCGAAATAAGTGACTTGTGCCAAACTTCATCCAAATCGGATCATAAATGCGACCTGTACTTTGTTTACAATTTAAAATCTACAGACGTACGGACGGACGGACATGCATAAATCGACTCAGAAATTGATTCTATGCATATTCTCAAAAGGAACCATGTGTCTATCTCGTTTCCTTTTGCCTGTTACAAGCATATGCACAAAGACATAATACCCTGTACCACAGTGTGGTGAAGGGTATAACAAAACTTCAAAAGAGAAAAATCTCACTCGTTGAAAGAAACCCAAATTCTATGAATGATTTTTCGTTCAAAATTGAATAACTAACCATGGACCCAGAACATTTTCTTTTGTTATCCTGTTTTCTGCTTGGCAACCTTGAGCTGCAAATGCAAGAAGAATAACAGTTGTTCTTATTGCCCTCTTCTGCTATGGTCTTCATCAACGAAGGAATGAATGAAGAAGGGGATTTGTGAGTTATATTATTGTTCTGTTGCTACATACCTCCCACCCTTCTTCTTTTTGGCTTGAACTATTGTGCAAAATACCCAATTTTCAAGATTTGTGTACATGTTGTGGCATGGTTAAATTTACTCTCTGGTGAGTGGGCAATTATTTGAGATTATGGTAAGTAAGGAAGTTTTGTTTTTTTGGCTGTTTGGTTTTGTTGATAATAAAACTGTTGAAAATATTGTAAGTATAATTATATATTTTTAGTGTGTTTGATGTTGTTATCATTCTTGATTAGTGGCTAGAGAATTATTGCAGATGATTATGGTTATTAAGGTTATGGTGAATGCGGTAAAGATTTAATGGTAAAGAGATTTGGTTAACGATTTGGTTTAAACTAAATTAGAAATTTTGTTTTTGCAAGATAGTCAGGCTGAATCCCAGTTTGTTGATTTTATAAAAAAACAACTATAGTTCCGGATCACGCCACTGATCCTCATCAGTTCCCTTAGTTTTTTGTTGGGATATTCTCCCCAGAAGCTATTGCTTCTATACAAAAAACATTTCATACTCAAATGTCTCTTTTAACAACTGACCAACGACATAAACTACATGAGAATTTCGCTGGAGCCTCACTTCGAGGTTAACAAGGCATTTACAAACAATACCACACCTTTCCCACTGTTGTGTGTTGTCACATCGCGACAAATGCACACAACGACTTTGTTGGTGTTGCTAGTATACAGCAACAAACCAAACAGTTTAACCGTGCCTGCGTCTGCAACTTCAGTAGTGTTGGCGGTTTATTTGGGATACCATTTGTATTTTGTTTTTGCAAAATAGTCAGGCTGAATCCCAGTTCGTTGTTTTTATAAAAAACAACTATTTATTACCCCTCGGCAAACAATGCCATACATTCCCCACTAATAAATAGTTGTTTTTTATAAAAACAACAAACTGGGATTCAGCCGGACTATTTTGCAAAAACAAAATACAAATGGTATCCCAAATAAACCGCCAACACTACTGAACTTGGAAATTGGTAATCAATACCTGAGATTAATTTACAAAATTGATTTGAATTATATACTATGTGGTGGAAAATGTAGGTTTAGTTAGACTTTACAGAAACTCATGCGTATACGTTGTGACATCTTGTATACGCACCGTGGTATAGACTTGTCGACTTGGAATGGTTTATAGACAAGAAGTAGTTTGAGTTTAATTTAGTCTTGAGCAAACTCGTTCAGTTCTGTGATCGAACGAACTAGATCATTTTTTAAAAGTGAACAAGGTCGTTCACCTCGTTCAGATGCTTATATCGTTCAAATGGTTACTCAGTTCAATTGGCATGGCAGCGCATTCCAATTAAGTTCTGCCAGTTCAACTAACCGTAAAGAACGATCACCTTCACAATCCTTCGAAGAACTTTCCTATCTATTTTCTCCACTTTTGAATGGATGGTGGTCGATAGCATACTTCCGATATATTCGGCTGCACACTTATTTGCGCTGCAGTTATTGTTCCGGATACCTTTGTCTCTTTTCCGTGCTTTCCAGCACCAAGGTTGTCTATGGGGGTGCTTTGCTTTTAAATGTCGCTTCATATTTTTACTGGCTCTATATATATATATATATATATATATCTATATACGTAAAACAATACTTCAGCATTTGATCTTTTAAGCACCCGATTCCATAAAATGGTACATCAATATATTAGACGTAGCTTCATTAAATTTAACAGATTTTATATGAAAGTTCTTATTTGACGCCGTTCAGTTGGTCAAAGTCAGAACATCTGTGAACAACACTGAACGTGTAGAGGAAAATACAATGTCGGTCAGTGACCGATGGCTTTCATTGAGCAAACTCGTTCAGCGAGCAACGTCGTTCAGAGACCGACAGCGTTTGGTAAACACAATCGTTCACTGAACGACAATAATAAAAACTGAACTATGTCGTTCACTCGTTCAGTGGATTGACTCGTGCAATTGAACTCGGTTGTTCACGAAAGACACAAGACTAGTCTAATTTGGTAATGCAACAGAATGTGTAAATGAAGGCTTGATATTTTGCTTTTACAATTTTATATGATTTACTGTACAGTGAAATTTGGTAGTGCAGGTATACTTAGTCATCTTGTGAGCTAGGATCAAAATAATTAATTTCTATCGATTTTCTTTGATTAGAGACTTCGATTACTGAGGTAATCTTAAATCGTATTTTCGTCCGATTTAAAGTAAATGGTGTGCCAAAGTCCCTATATACCTTTCGATTTGCGCGAAATTTGCCATAGCGTAATAAATATAGACCTAATTCATTACGCTATGGCAAATACATACAAAATTTCAAGTGAAAGTCTCAAGAACTCTTGAAGATATAGCCGATTTATTGTGTCAGCATCAAGTGACGGTAAGAGTGACTCTCAAACTTTAAACGCTTTTTTCTCGAATCAATATGGCGGGCACGATAACTCAAAAACTAGTAACCCAATCGATTTCAAATTTTGGGACGTTTCTCTGTGAGTGTATAGCTATCGTATGAACTAGGCCAATCGGTGAAGATCTTCCTTATTTTTGAACTTAGTTTGTGGTCAAAAATAGGCGATTTTCCAAAAAAATTTCAAAGTTCCGCCATTTTGTTAATTGTTGTGCGGAGTTAATAATCCTAGTTCATACGAGAGCCAGACATGTACTCTTTCTAACACCGTTAGAATTTTCGGATTCCGATGTTCCAGTGATGAGTTATCATGCCCGCCATCAAAAATAAGGACCATTCTTTAATTCACAACAAAACAAAACAAACAAAAAATTTTTGTAAATTATTTTTCTTCCTTTTTAAATCTTCAAATATATGTGTGCTATGTTACAAACCATAACAAGCATTGGTAGTTATTTACCAGCCTATTTAAAATCTTAAAAATATTTTTTTTTTTAAATCGGTTCAGATTTAGATATAGCTCTTATATATATTTCGTCCGATTTTTTGTGAATGATGCACCAAGCTCCCAATATTTGTCTGATTGAGTAAAATTTTGCAGAGCGAATGCTATTGAGATCGGTTCAGATTTTGATAGAGGTCTTATATATATTTTCATTCGGTTTTATGTAAATGGTGGTTACACGAAATTAGGCAGAGGGTATTAAATTGAATATAGTAATAAAAAAACAATGGTGTATGCAACGGTTACTCAATTAGGTCCATGTGTTTATATATAGTTCCCAGACATAATTTGACTCGATTTCATACAAATGGTACACCAAACAATCCAAGTCTGTCCGTTTGAAATGCAAATTTTTCATTGATTTCAGAACGGTATGTGTGTGGGGTTTTTTAATTGGTTCAAATATTTATTTAGATAGCACATTTAATTTCGCCCGATTTCATCTCAATGTTCCTGTAAAGATTCTTTGACCGTTCGATCTAATGGATATTGTAGATATTTACATGTCTTGCATGTACCCAAAGTGGTGAAGGGTATCATATAATCGGCCGTCCGACTCTTGTTTTTATTAAAATCAATCGACCTTCAAAGAAAAAATATATTTATGAATAATAGGGAATTTTTTAGATGTTGTGGCGTATACCTTTATGCCCTCGGCCTCTTCTTTTGTGTATACACCACTTCAATTATCATAGTAATCTTTTATCATTTGCTTTACATTTCCAACTCAATTATCACATCGTCTATCTAGTCTCTATAATTCTGATTTATCCACTGAACAAATACTTCACGGTTAAATGATAACCTCAAAAACTGGTAACTTGGCGAATGATGCCTCCTACTTTCAGCCACACAGCAACGGTAAAATTGAATTGACCAAATTTCTATATTTGCCCTGTACTTTGCTTCTGCTTCATTTTCGTTTTGAGTCAAATACAGGTTCCACGTAAAAAACTCGTAGAGTAAAAAGAAGCATTTCACATTGCTTCATAATTTAACGCAAAATGAAAAATCCATTCATTTTCAATTTGTTTCTCCACTTCATCTGTTGTTTGTTATGTACGTTTTTGGCACATGAGTTGAGAGATGCGATTTTTCGTTGCTCATGAAATTTAGTTGGTTTGGTTGGACAGTGTTTTGCTAGTTGGAAAATTTCTAGAAATTATATATAACTTGTGGGTGTGGTTTTGATAAATAATTTATATATTTTATGTTATGTGGCTATGTGCCACATTTGAATTTTAAAAGTAGGACATTACATTTTTCTTTTGGAATTGAAAGATGTATGCATCTAGAAAACAAATGATGGTAGCAAGAGATTCCATTGAAGTAATTAAATAAAAAAGAATCAATACTTTATTTCGTATAGCACAAATTATTATATATCCCTTTCTGTTATGAGATCGTATTTTATAAGAATTAGGTAACTTATGAATTGTGGCGTAAAACTAACGGCATTAATTATACGCAACTATTGAGTTATACTAAATGTCACATTACATTTAAATAAAATCCCATGAATGAAACTCCAAATATTGAAAGAAACAAGATGTTTCTGATACCCAGACATTTGTCTGGGTAAAATGGTAACTTGTTCTTTGTAACGTATAAATAACAAAATAAATTATACGCTCCTATTGATCCTTATTAAAAACCAGTAAGGAAAGTTCAAAAGTCGGACGGGGCCGACTATATGACACTTCACGACTTTGGGTACATGCAAGACATGTTAACATCTACAATATCCTGTAGATAGAACGGTCATAGAATCTCTGGAGCACCATTGAGATGAAATCAGGCGAAAATAAATGTGCTATCTAGATAAATATTTGAACCAAATGAAAACCCCCATACACATACCATTCTGAAATCAATGAAAAATTGCATGTCAAACAGACAGACTTGGATTCTTTGATGTACCATTTGTATGAAATAGGGTAAAATTTTATATGGAAGCTATATATAAAAACATGGAGCTCATTGAGTAACCGTTGCATACACCATTTGTTTTTGTAATCACTGTATTCAACAACAAACCTTATCTCAATAGCATTCGCTATGCAAAATTTTACTCAAATGCAAAATTTCGCATGCAAAATTTCGTGAAGATTGGTCCATAACTGTGGCCTGTATGGTGTTTACAAATTATAATGGACGGACGGACACACATGTCTAGATCTATGCAAATTTTTGTCCCAATCGGACAAATATTGGGAGTTTGGTGTATCATTCACCAAAAAATCGGACGAAATTATTTATGGGAGCTATATTTAAATCTGAACCTAATTTAGTACCAATCGGACAAATATTGGGAGTTTGGTGCATCATTCACATAAAATTGGACGAAACTATATATAGGAGCTATATATGAATCTGAACTGATTTTAACGAAACTTCGCAAACATCAGTCTGGACCTAAATCAGTACTCTGTGAAAAATTTTGTCCCAATCGGACAAATATTGGGAGTTTGGTGTATCATTCACCAAACAATCGGACAAAACTGTATATGGGAGCTATATCTAAATCTGAGCCGATTTAACAAAACTTTTCATACATTAGTCTGGACCTAATTCAGTACTATGTGCAAAATTTTGTACCAAGTGGACAAATATTGGGAGTTTGGTGCATCATTCGCATAAAATCGGACAAAACTATATATGAGAGTTATATCTAAATCTTAAGAAGTTCATCTAAATCTTAAGCATTTGTCTGGATAAAATTATGTTATTTGATAACATATCCTCCCATAGGATTCCAGTTCGAAGTAAGAAATTTCATCAATGGAAATTATATCAAATAATATTATTTCTTTACCATCCCAAAAAGAATATATATGTATATATATATATATATATATATATCTCCAATATCTCCTAATTTTACGTCATGGTGGTTTTGTAATGAAGATATATATTTGTAACGACAAAACTAATATGCACCAAAGACAGTTGTTTTAATTTATGTATAATTTCAATTAAGGAATTACACTCGAGAGTGTAAATCGAATGAACTTGCCAGAGAATGCCTACAAATTAGTTGAATGTTACTACACAATGACCACTTATACAGTTGTGAATTCATAAAAGAAAATCTCTCCTCATCATAAAAATCCTAGACTTAAAACTATAGATCGTTCTATTTTTTTTACTTTACCTAGATACCAGAAATAGACTGAATCTTACCAGCAATGTGTATACACTGTGACGAAATTGTAAATGACGTTCGATTATTGAAATCCATAATTTTTTAGAATATATATATATATATATATATATATTTTGGCATTATATATATATATATATATATTTAAATTTATTTATAATGCCAAATATTATAAAAAATATACTATTTTTTTTTTAATTTTGGCGTATAAGTATATACAATTCTCACAATTTTAATAGCATTTCATATAGATGTTGGGAACAAATTCAGACCTTAAACGTCTTCCAAATACCTGCTGTCTATAAAATATCTTCAAATTCCTTGAATGTATTCTGTGTATAGAAGACCTTAAAGATCTTATGGCAGAAAGAAAAAAGTTAATCTATGTACAGAATACCTTAATCTATCCTTAGAATACCCTAAAGGTCATCTGCCTATAGATGATTTCAAAGATCACCGACAATGACATAATACCCTGTACCACAGTGAGGTGAGGAGTATACAAATTTGTTATTATTTGGATGTTTCGAAACAATTATTTTCACTTTAATACTGATATAAACAAATGAAAAAAATTTCGAATTCCAGTCGAATTCGGTTAAGCGAAAACTCATAATTTCAGTAATATTTTTTCCCTTATGCAGAATCTAAAATTAAGGGTACTTCGGATAATCAAAACTCGTTGCGCTTAAACGAAGTTTTCAATCAATATATGAAAAACTGTGAAATTAATAAATAATGAAATCAGTTGAGTAAAAATTTACTTTTTTCCTTTGGCATTTTGTTTCTTCATAGTTGGAAATTGTGCAGATTCATTTTAGAGATTGCACATACAAAAATGTAATGAATTTCGTCGCGGTTACAAAAATTATATTTTTTCTTTAAACGGTGCTCGTTCCATATTTATTTGTAATTTTCAAACAAAAAAGTCGATCTCTTATATGGATTTTCAATGATATGGGTTTTCATTTAAGCGAAGTAAAGTGTTTGATAATTCATCCGAAATATTAGTTTATAATTATACCCTTCACCACACTGTGGTACAGGGTATTATGTCTTTGTGCATATGTTCATAACAAGCAAAAATAATCGAGATAGACCCATGGTTCCTTTTGAGAATATGCATAGAATAACTTACTAAGTCGATTTATGCATGTCCATATGTCCGTCCGTCTGTCCGTCCGTCCATGTATTTTTGTTAACAAAGTACAGGTCGCATTTATTATCCGATTTGGATGAAATTTAGCACAGGTCACTTAATGACGAATTCTATTGAAATTGGGAAAAATAGGTTCAGATTTAGATATAGCTCCCATATATATTTTCGTCCGATTTAAGGTAAATGGTGTACCAAAGTCCTCATATAACTTTCGATTCACATTAAATTTGGCATAGCGTAATGAATTAGGTCTAGAATGACTTGTGATAAGTTTCGTGAAAATCGGTTCAGATTTAGATATAACCCCATATATATATTCGACCGATTTAAGGCAAATGGTGTACCAAGCCCCTATATATCTTTTGATTTGCCCGAAATTTGGCATAGCGAAACGAATTAGGTCTAGAATGATGTGTGTTAACTTTGTGAAAATCGGTTCAGATTTAGATATAGCTCATATATATATTTTCGTCCGGTTTAAAGTAAATGGTGTACCAAAGTACGTATATATCTTTCGATTTGCACGAAATTTGGCATAGCGTAATGAATTAGGCCTAGAAAGATGTGTATTAAGTTTCCTGGTTCAGGTTTAGATATAGCTCCCATATATATCTTCGTCCGATTTAATGTAAATGTTGTAACAAAGTCCATATATATCTATCGATTTGCACGAAATTTGGCATAGCGTAATGAATTAGGTGTAGAATGATGCGTGTTAAGTTTCCTGAAAATCGGTTCAGATTTAGATTTAGCCCCATATATATCTTCGTCCGATTTAAGGTAAATGGTGTACCAAAGTCCTTATATATCTTTTTATATGACCGAAATTTGGCATAACGAAATAAATTAGGTCTAAAATGATGTGTGTTAAGCTTCCTGAAAATTGGTTCAGATTTAGATATAGCTCTCATATATATTTTCGTCCGATTTAATTTAAATGGTGCACCAAAGTCCCTTTATATCTTTCGATTTGAACGAAATTTGGCACAGCGTACTTAATTAAATCTAAAAAATCGGTTCAGATTTAGATATAGCTCTTATATAAATTTTCGTCCAATTTAATGTAAAGGGTGTACCAAAGTCCCTATACATATTTCGATTTGCACAAAATTTGATATAGTGTACTGAAATGAGTCTGGAGTGATGTGTGTAAAGTTTCCTGAAAATCGGTTCTGATTTATTATAGCTCCTATATATTTTTTCTTCCGATTTTATGTAAATTGTGCACTAAAGGCTCATAGTTTTGTACAATAAACTGTAGTTAATATAAGTTAACCTCTGCCATTCTGCCATTTAGGTCATTTTGTCCCAATCTGAACAAATGAAAAATTTAGTATAGGTTGCAGAATACGACGTCTGTTAGCATTCATCTGTTGAATATACCCATAGTGGTGAAGGGTATCACATAGGCGGCCACGCCCCACTTTACTACATTCCTTACTGGTTTCTGTTGACAGTTTGTTTCTGCATAGTTGGAAATTGTGCAGATTCATTTTAGAGATTTTTTCTTTAAACGGTGATCGTTCCATATATATTTGTAATTTTCAAACAAAAAAGTATTTTTCTTATACGGATTTTCAATTATCCGGGTTTTCATGTAAGCGAAGTAAAGTGTTTGATAATTCATCCGAAATATTAGTTTATAATTTTTTGTTTCAATTATCCGATTTTTTTCGATAAACAGGCGTTCGCTTATCCGAATTCGACTGTATTAAAATAGAAAACCTAATTGTGTGTCCTTTGTAACGTATAAGTTATGTCAAAACTTATACGTACCGTTGCCAACTTTAACAGAGTCTTAATCCCTAACACGACCAAAAATAATGAAGGATTATTTTCGAAGCTTTCATGATACCCTATTGTCTAAAGTTCTTGACTGATTTTATGTCCTTGATATATCTTTTTTGGCATTTCCCTGAAGGTCATTATTATACGTTAATGTTTGAAATAACAATTAGGTATTCTTCTTATCCCCATTTTGTTGCTGCTAAAAGCCGTTTTCGTTTTGCCTCTTTTCCCCAATAGTTTTCTTTTGATTTTCATTAAAACCCCAAAATGATGGCAAGAAAAAACTTAACACTTTTAACACATTTTTCAACACTTTCTTAGCAAAAGTCTGTCACAGTTTCGGCATTTTCTTCGCTTTGCCTTGAGTTGTAGCAATCTTGTATGCTATTATCTCTAAAGGAAAAAGTTTTGTTTTTGTTTTTTTTTTGCTAAAAAGGACTCAACAACGTTTATTTTATGACAGGCACAAAGTATTTTTTGTTAAAATAGTGTTAAATTTCTTTCTTCCGTAGAACAAACAACACCGCTGAGAAAAATGTCATGAAAATTGTGTTATTAAAAAGGAATAAGTTTTTGTAGTTCTTGGGTTTGTTGTTAGCTTCATGGAGAATGTTGTATAGCTCGAAAAGAATTGCTGGGAAGTTGTAAGGAATTGTTAAACAAATGTTGTGACAATTTTGTGCATATTACAGTCAAGAAAGGGAAGGTTTCCATGTTGATAGCTATCAGTTAAGGGTTCGGTTTTGAAATTCAAATTAAAAAGGGGTGATGATAATGGATTTTTAATACTTGTGAGACAAATTGTTATTCATCAAATGTTTGATTTAAGGGAGCTGATTGCAATCATTAGGAAAGGGTTAGGGCAAGAAAAATATTTTACAGACATCTCAAAAATGAACTATAAAAATGAATCAATGATTGATGACTGATGTAAAAACGCTATCACATAACAAATACAAATATATAGCATTTTAATTTATGTTTGCTGAAGATCACCTATTGAAGAACTCAAAGGTTTGCTGTATAGGGGCTTTTATATAGTAGTTCTTAATGAACGCCGGTTTAATTAGGTCTCCTGCTATAGATGACCTTAAAGTTCTTCCGTCCACAGAATAACTTATAAATTATCTGGCACCAACAGACTTCGACCTAGAAAAAACGTCATAACCAGCGTGGTCTTAACATTGCTCAAGAGATTTTGGACATAGGACAAGAGGTCCTAAATAAGATTCTAATCAGATTGTGGGCGGGTAAAAGATCTGACAATATTGCTGATAGAGCTTCGAAACTTTAAACATACATTGTTAATAAGCTCTGAGATGTTTGGTATATAAAATGAGACATATCGGCTCACGTTTTGTGTGGATCTTATATAACGTCATTTTAAAAGTTTTCCAATTAAAATGGCTGTAATTTGATACTCTAGTTTCTTGGATGGAAACAAACTTCTTCTTGGAAAATGTACAATATAGGTCCATGCATTGATATAGCCCCGAAACAAAAATTAGGTAGTTTGATGTTCCTAGTCGAATTTTCCAACCGATGTAACTAAAACCAGTAAGCGGAGCAATATAGTGGGACGGGGCTGACCAAATAATACCCTTCACAACTACGACTGAACTCTAAGTTTATGCGGATCTGTATTCTAAGCCTGTGTAATTTTTCGCGATATTTGCACTCCCTTGACGTGTAGAGGTCAACAGCTACTATGCGGCATATTTTCCGATTCATGTTTTCTGGAGTAAGAAATTACCCCATAAAATTTAAATTTGCGTGTTTTCCATAAACAAAATATTCACCCTTCATTATTATGACAGCCAGTAGAATTGGTTGGTTGGCGTTTGAGTGACTAAAAAGCCAGTCAAAAATAAAGTTTTTGGTTTATTTCAACCCCGAAATATCATTCAATTTTAGGCGTCGTCCTTAACTATAATTATTAATTATACTATCAATTTTTCGCCCCAATGTCCTTCAGGAGAAGTTTGGGTCCCACTAAATATTGACCGATCTTTATCAAAACAGTCGTACTTATTCGCTGACCAGATCCCCTTCTCCGTGTAAAATTTCGTTGGGTTCGTGTTATAATTACAGCCTCTGGAGCTACCATAAAAACAGGCAAAATAAAGTTTTTGGTCCATTTCATACCCCAAATATTATCCGATCATCATTAAAAACAATAGAGGGCTTCTTTGGCCAGAATCCGTCCTACATGCAAAATTTCTCCGATTGGCCCATAACTGAGACCTGTATTGTGTTTAAAAATTGAAATGGATTCCTTATAAACGCCTCATCCTAGCTTAGATCTTTTCGATTTTTCAAAGCATAATCCCATATGAAATTTTCAAGGTCATAGTTTCCCCTGAAGTGTGTGTATTTTGCTTTTAGTATTCCGCGAGAATAAAGTACTTCAACGCATTTTTTATAAAGATCCATTGGTACCCTCCAATGAAATTGTGACATCCGTGGTCCCCCAGTAGAACTTGACACAGAAGATTCATATTTTCAATGTTGCCGGAAAGTTATGCCTTATTTGGTCGAAGAAATCTGTATGAAAATCCCAAATTTGTTGAAAATCAAATATTGGCTTTGTTCGTTGATTGTGGGCAAACCAAATGGCAAGAAAATAAAAATAGTGGTCGCGTTCCCAATTCAGATGATTGAAAGTGGGTCAAACAATTATGATTAATATTTTTTGCAATTTATATTTACTTAAGGCGGACATAAGAAGTTCTGTACTTTTATATGAAAAATCTCAATCGATAAATTACTATTTTATTATCCTCCAGAAATTCGTTTTAATTCTATTTTAAGATATGGGAAATATATGAGATCCTATCACTTTTGTATCTCTCTATCAAAGATTGGATAGGTTACTTCTCTCGGCGAAAAAATAAAAATAACTAAATCATAAACCAAGGTATTACTTTAACAACAACAAATTTTTATATTATTCTATCTCTCTGTCGTATGTTTCGTTTTTTATTTAGTTTTCTCTTCGTTTTCCTTTTCAAGTTTATCTGAGCGTAATAATTTTGAAATTAAACGACCAAACACATGCTGGCGCCTAGCTGGTGCCACGTCAGCCAGCTAGCCAAACAACCAACCATCCACGAGGCAGTCAACCTTATTTGGTTCACGCATTTCATAAATAATAGAACGCCTTTGATATGCAAAGCAAACTAGCAACAAAAAAAGTTGCCACCATGAAGTAATCGTAGTATGAAAAAAACAATAACAACAATAGCCGTTGCAACAGGAGAAACTGAAGAAACTTTACCCCAACAATGCGACGAACAGCGTTGCAAAAAAGGAACAAAGATTAAAGATACATATCTACATGTTAAACAGTAGCACTGGCAGGGATGTTGGTAATACAGCTTCCAACTTTGCTTCGAAGCTACAGAAGTTGTAGTAGTGGTGGTGATGGCATAACTTTCAGGTGAGAAGAACGCACAAAAACAAAAGGATGACTAGATTATGAACAAGGGTACCACGAAAGAACAACAACACCACAACCTCTTCCGTTTACTGACATAGGTTGGCTCGGGAAACCTGTTCTTTAATCATCATGCTTACATGACACTAAGAACAAAACTATAAGAGGGGTTTCTTTAAGACTGTGCTGTGCAAAATGTTACTGACGAAGTAGAATCTAAGACATAATTATAAAAAAGGATACAAACGAATAAAGTTTCAGCTTAGCTGGGATGCTCAGCATTTTTTGAAAAGGAAGTTGTTTTATGTTCTATCTATTTTTGAACCATCACATGGTAGTAATTGTATGAGAAGGATATTTTGAATTTGGTAATGTTATTTATAGAATAGAATATGGGTAATCTAAATTTCCATACATATGGAATAATTTTGGGAAGCAAATTTCTATAATCAATGTATTTGAGAAGCACGAAATGACAAATAATAAAAAAAGTTTGCATAGGAAACTACTACTTAGAGTGCTTAAGCGGATTACTACGACTCGATTTCAAAAATTAATTTTTAGTGTCCGAACGTCATTTTAATACGTCATAACCCGATTTTTAATCTTAGCTTCAGGCGGCATAAAGAGTGACTTTAAAACTTTAAATTCCTATTACTTTTTGATGTTAACACTCAAGTCCGCCGGGGAAAGAAGTAGTACCCTTACATGAATAAGAAATGTTATAGAATTTGCAGGTACCCGCCAATCATAAAAATACTGCTCCGAGAAAACCCTGTTAAAGTGTTGTGAAATGATCTCAAAGCCACCTGTCGCTTCCGTAATAAATCGATTATATCTTCAAGAGTTTTAGGATATGTTCACCTGAAAATTAAAAGATACATTTTTGACTAGTTATAGGTTTATATTAGATAAAAATGAAACCAGTAAGGAAAGTGGTCAAGTCGGACTGGGCTGACTATATGATATCCTTCACAACTTCAGTATATTCTACATATACCAAACTTAACACACATCATTCTAGACTCAATTCAGTACGCTATGACAAATTTCGTGCAAAGCGAAAGATATATGGCGACTTTTGGCGCACCATTTACATTAAATCGAACGAAAATATATATAGGAGCTATATATAAGTCTAAGCCGATCTTTCAATAGGGTTCGTCCTTGAGACAAATAGATTATGCAAAATTTCATCCAATTCGGATCTTAAATGCGACATGTACTTTGTTTACAATTTAACATGGACAGACAGACGGACGGACGGACATGCATGAATCGACTTAGAAAGTGATTCTATGCATATTCTCAAAAGGAACCATGTGTCTACCTCGTTTCCTTCTATCTGTTACATACATATGCACAAAGACATAATACCCTGTACAACAGTGTGATGAAGGTTATAAATAGGGTTCATTTGACCCGTTAAATATTCAGACAGTCATTCGAATTAGTCTGTCAGATCGGCATTCCCATGGACAAATTTTGATTTTTGTTCGCCTTATAATTATAGACTATGAAACTAGAGAAAGTTAAAGCTTTGGTCCATTTTATCCTTGAAATATCATCTGATCATCTTCGAAATTTATAGACGCCGTCCTGGACCACAAATGATAATCAAGCAAAATTTCCTACGTAAACCCTTTAAATATTTACCTGTAACTCCCCTATCTGAGTACATACAACAATATAACTGGTATCATTTTAGAGCTCAACCACTCCTCCTGGATATACTTCAACTTCAACACGTTACCCAAGGTGTTCTATAGACCGATGCCTTCTATAGTTTTCACTAGTCCAAAATCTATTTAAGAACTTAAAGTTCCTCTATAAACAGAATCCATATAAGACAGGCCTTCTTTGAGGACTTGATGATATTTTGTATACAGCAAATTTTTGATATCTTCGATAGGCACTATACCATTGAGATCTTCAGAAACGATTGAGGTAAACTGGGTTCATTTGACCCGCTAAATAATTACCATCCCATCATTGTGTAAAATAGGTCGAATAGGTCTATATCTATATCTGAACCGACTTGTCAGAGATTAATTTATATTAACTTCAGTACGTTTTGTTAACAGGCCTAGATATGGATCTTTAGTGCACCATTAACTTAAAATCGGAGGAAAATATATATGGGAGCTATATCTAAATCTGAACCTATTTTCATAAAACTTCGCACATATTATTATAGCCTCACTTCAGTACGCTATGCAAATCGAAAGATATATAGGGACTTTGGTGCAACATTTAACTGAAAACGGGCGAAACTATATATAGGAGCAATATCTAAATCTGAACCGATTTTTAAGAAACTTAACACACGTCATTCTAGACTTAATTCAGTAGGATATACCAAAATTCGTGCAAATCGTACTTTAGTACACTATTTGCCTTAAATCGGACGAAAATATATATTGGAGCTATATGTAAATCTGCACCGATTTTCACGAAACTTAGCACACGTCATTCTAGAGTCCTTTCAGTACGCTATGTTAATATTTGTGCAAATCAAAAAAATGTGTGTCGTGGTATTGGAGGTGGTCCGAAAAGGAAAATCTGTTATTTTCAGAAACCAAAAAGAAATCCATTTTAGATTAGCGATATGCCACAAACGAAACCAAAGTAGAGATAATGCTGCCATTTGCGATGATGGTGGTGATGGTAGTTGGGCTATTTCTGTTGTTTCATACCGGTATTAAGGTAACACCGACTGAACCACAGAATACAGTTTTTTTGTGCAGACAACAAATACAGCATTTGAGTTCACACATACATATCTATACAATAACCATTGACTATCTCTAGCATTTTTTCAGTGTTTCAAAAAGGCTTGCCACTAACAAAATGCATCAACTTGCATGAATCCATACTGGTGGTTTCTTTATGGCGGGAAGGCAACGGTTAGTGATACGTTTTCCTTCTTTGCATGTTCGAGAGGTATTGGCAATAATACCCATTGACTTATCTCCTATACACATGCGTGTTACAATGTTCGCATATAAAATACTGCCTACCTGGCTGTCGCACTGTATGCGCCATTGTATTACAATCAATTTCAACCATGTTTTTGTTTGCGAAGATATAATTGTGCGAAGCTTGGTGATGGGCTATTATTTACAATTTTCATTATAGTCGTGTTTCGTGAATTTTGTTTATCCAGTTTCACCTTAGCTAATTATCGTGGAATGTAAAACCTCTAAATATGGAATTTCAGAATTTTGGCATACATTCCATTAACGATTTTGAAGTGAGCTTAACCTTCAACGTACGTCTAAGTATAAACGGTGTAAGTTAATATATGTGTTGTGGTTTATGTTCGAAGTGCCACCAAGGAGGGTCATTAATTAATACAATGTCGCCAAAGAAAGTTGATAAACCTCTT
>NW_026880515.1:0-31323 GCF_032173495.1 Musca vetustissima
TGCGGTTTTTTGCCATTTATATACAGTTTTACGTTTTTCGCTCTTGGTCTCTCTCTCCAGGGAACAACAGGCATTTTAAATGTCATTTCTTCATTGTCATCATCATCATCATAGCCAACATCTTCGTCATTGTCATCATCACGTCACCATTATTCCACAACAACCTTCTGCCTATGGTGTATGAGAATATGTGTGTTTATACGTACAAAACGAAACTACTCTCACTTTTTGCACATCATTCCTCCTCGTCGTCGTCATATTTTTGAGTGATATTTGCACTCACCAGCAACGACAACAACACTATTTACTTTTTTATTAATTTAAAAATAAAATCTTTTAATGAAAAAACTTTTTGTGCACATCATCATCGTCGTCGTTATGTTAACAGAAATACAAGAAGAGCAAACATAAAAAGCGCATAAAAACATCCGTTTCCCAAAATAAAAAGCCCCTCGACGAAGGAAAGATAACAACGTGTACTCCACAAGTCATAGCGGAGACGTAGTGGCCCAGTCTAAAAGTTGGTAGTTTGCTAGACGACAGTACACATCCATCTTGCCGTCTTGTAATGTGTCATGTAATCTTAACACTTTTAACATCATTATGCGTCTGTTTGTTGGTTTTGTTTGTCGGTATGTTTATATGTCTGTCGGTCTGTATGTAGTTTTGTCTATTTTGATGAGTTTTTGTATGTTTTGCATTAAGCAAGAAATCTTCTTGTATTCTTTCGTCAATGCTCTTGAATGAGCAGATGGGAAGTTGGTAATCACAGAATTTGTGATGAGGGGACTACTAGGGAACCCTATATTCACAGACTTTATAGACGAGCTGAAGCAGGGAGTCTTTATAGACGATCTGAAGCAGGGAGTCTTTATAGACGAGCTGAAGCAGGGAGTCTTTATAGACGAGCTGAAGCAGGGAGTCTTTATAGACGAGCTGAAGCAGGGAGTCTTTATAGACGAGCTGAAGCAGGGAGTCTTTATAGACGAGCTGAAGGCAGTCTCTATAGACGAGCTGAAGGGAGTCTCTATGGACGAGCTGAAGGGAGTCTCTATGGACGAGCTGAAAGACGTCTCTTTAGACAAGCTGAACTGAGTCTCTATAGACGAACTGATGGGAGTCTTTATCGACAATCTGAATTGAGTATCTATATACGATTTCTATAGACGTATTTCTATATTAAACGTGTCATTCCGTTTGCAATTTAGCCTAGTATTGGTTGGGGACCTCATAGATATATATATATTAAATCACTGAGCGGAGTAGTACAGTCAGACTGGGTTGACCATATGATACCCTACACAACTCTGACTGAGCTCAAAGTTTCCGCGGATATTTTTTCCTAGCATAATATAATATTCTCTACATAACAATCAATTTTTTGTTATTTTCAACAAAAAACGTTTTGGTTTATAAGACCCGCTAAATATTGACCTTCATTATCAAGGCAGCCATTCAAATAAGTTGGTCAGAACCCCTTTTCCTTGGAAAATTTGTGACGTCCGGCTAATAATTACGGCGTCTGCAGCGACTAGAAAATACAAGAATCAAATATTCACCAAATATTATAGGGATCGTCCTTGACCATAATCGGACCTTAGAGTATGGTAATGGTAATACTAAGCTATACCAGCATGCCTGTTCTTCAGGAGAAGATATACCACTCATCGAATGCACATTTTTACATTTTTCACACAAAAGTCAGGGTCCATATGATCCGCTAATTATTGACCGATCTTTATCAGTTATTCGAGATATGATGATCGGTACTAAGAGGTATGTCCACGACCAATATTTCGCGGCATTACAGACTATTGGGGCCACACAAAGCTATTATACCTTGACAACCTAAATCGGAAGGTAATAGCAGGTTAGGTAAAGTCAACTGATATTTCATCGACATCGTTTGCAAGCTAGGAGACTTTTTAGTCATACTGAATCAAATAATCTTCCGGCTGGAGAAAATATTGAGATTTTTCACAGACAATTTAAAGCAGATAATGTCTGGAACCTGCTGTTGTCATTTTTGATTCTCAGAGGATAATATGGCTCCTCACAGAAATTTGTCAATATAGAACCACTTTTACAACCACTGTTCACAATTGTCAGGCATGTTTTCATTCTCATGGCGTATCAAATCTTTCCACAAAAAATTATAATAGTTTTAGTATAACCCCGATTTTAGATATATGGATGATTATCACGAAAAGTAATTTTTTGAATAGACATTCCTTGTAGCAAAACTATACCAAGCCCAAAATACCGGATCTCCCCAGCGTAGGGCGTTGTAAACAAAACGTAATGCCCTTGCTGACGTGCAATTAAAGAATTCTTCTGAATTTCATCAGGCTCCATTAACATGATAATGTAACAAGACACTAAAAAAACGGTTGCCACTATTTTATAATAGAATGAATATCTCAAAGGGGGCATCCGTCAGGAAGTAAAGGATTACATGTTCAAAGTACTTACACACACACAAATTCACATGCGTAAAATTCACATTTACACTCATCCAACTTTTATATATAAAACAAATGAAAGAACGACATTTCATTCATAATATTGGCATGTAGATGTGAGGGCATTTATACAAATACATCCACACAACATATATGTATATCCCGGGATATACATATATGTTCTTTTTTAAATACCAAAGTGATAAAAATGTATTTTTTTTAATATATATATGAACAAAAAGGGAAAAACAACACACACAACAACATACTAGAATGCAGTAAAATGAACAATAACCACACCAACAAAAACAACAACAAATAATAATTGCAAAGCAACATCACCAGATACGTATATACAAGTCAAACAAAAAAAAAAGAGGAATTCTAACAAAAGAAATCAACTCATTTTGACGT
Organism: Musca vetustissima; assembly: GCF_032173495.1. Taxonomy (NCBI): domain Eukaryota; kingdom Metazoa; phylum Arthropoda; class Insecta; order Diptera; family Muscidae; genus Musca; species Musca vetustissima. The sequence continues at coordinate 2,877 of NW_026880515.1, forward strand.
CATACAAAGGCGACCAAGTGTAGGAGTTTGTGTGTCTCTGTTTATGTATTTGTTGGCATGCTTTTTTTTTGCTTCTCTCCAACAGAAGACAAATATTTGTGTAGATATTTCATGTGGATAGGCAAATATGGAATGCCTATTGCCTTTTTTACGACGAAGAGAAATGTTAACTTAAATTCCTATTCTGTCATATATTCGTACTAAACTCTGCTCTGGTTCCCTATATCTCTCTCTATCTGGTATATGTTGTTGCTGTCTGTTTGAATGCCTGTCTATATGGTTAAGCGTTAAAATGTGAATTTGAATGACTATGCAAATGTGAGGTTATTCACTTATACATATTTATATATGTAGATGGAAATGTTTGTTTACATATGTATGTAATGCAAAATATGCAATCGTATATTAGAGTTCTTAGAATAGTTTAAAATTGAGGAAGCTAAATTCATTTTGCAGAAAATGCATTCAATGGTTCATGCATTGACACAGGTCAAATAAAAAGGTCCCACATCATATAAAAAATTCGTATAGTAGTCGCAAGATTAAAAATGGACCTGTGAAATGACTACCCAATACTGATAATTTTTGGGAAGATTTGCTATACAATAACAGTTGAAACTTTAATACCGACAAAAGAAGAAATCCCAAAGTTCTAAATCACCTGATATCAGGGGCCTACAGTAATCAGTTCTTCGAAAGGTGAAACTTTTACCATAAAAGATTAATGGATTGGTTGTTTGAGTGACATACATACATTCGTACATAAGAAAATCATTAATCATCTCACCGTAATTGTTTATCCCACCTCATTTTCGAAAATTTAACTAACCATAACCAACTTCACGTTGACGATGAAGAGATTCTCCAACAGTTCTCCGAGGTCCATATGCTACAATATTTATACCTTCCACCATAGTATGGAGGGTACATTAATTTTATTTTTACGTTTGTAACTCATCGAAATAATCATTTCCGACCCTATAAAGCATAAATTTTTCATCAGCGTAAAAATTGCATGACGATCTATGCATGTCCGTCTATATGTCTGTCTGCTGTAAACAGTTTAGCGTCTATACGAATTGAGAGAGATTGTCAAAATTTTGCATCGAATCTTTGTCTGCAGGCAGCTCGAAGATGGGCTATACGGTTCACCCCCATATAAGGGTAACCCCCAAGATTCGACATTTTGGAGTTCTTAAGCGCGCTTTTCAACAGAATTCGCTGATATTTTGTACATTTGAGTACCAATTTACGGTACTCCCCAATTTACGGTACTCCCCAATTTACGCACTTGGGTATTTCAAGCGCGTTTTACAACCGAATTCCCTGAAATTTGTAATAGTGGGTTCTTATTGGGTACCAATATAAGGTACCTTCAATTTTCAGTATCTTGGGGTTCCTGAGCGTGTTTTTCAACCGAATTCGCTGTATTTTGGTATTTTGTAGTCGCATATGGTAAAAAATCTCACAATCAAAAACTATTAATATTAGCCCAATTTAAGGGGTAGTTCCCAAATAACCATCTTTTTATACCCTTCACCACACAGTGGTACAGGGTATTAATTCTTTGTGCATATGTTTGTAACAGGCAAAAAGAAACGTGCACCAAAGTCCCTACATATCCTGTGATTTGCAGGAAATTTGCCATAGCGTACTTAATTAAGTCTAGAAATATGTATGTTCAATTTCGCGAAAATCTGTTCAGATTCAGATATAGCTCCCATTACATTTTCGTCCTATTTAATGTAAATGGAGTACCAAGGTCCCTATATATCTTTCGATTTGCACGAAACTTGGCACCGCGTACTGAATAAAGTCCAGAATGATGTGTGTTAGGTTTCGTGAAAATCGGTTCAGATTTAAATATAGCTCCCATTTATATTTTTGTCCGATTTCATGTAAATTGTGCGCCAAAGTCCCTATATATATTTTGATTTTCACGATATTTGGCACAGCGTATTGAATTGAGTCTAAAATGATGTGTGCTAAGTTTCGTGAAAATCGCATATATATTTTCCATATTCCATATATATTTTCTTCGGATTTTATGTTAATGGATCACCAATGTACCTAAATCACTTTCGATTTCCACGAATTTTGGCCTAGAGTCTAGAATGTGTGCTAAGTTTCCTGAAAATCGGTTTAGAATGGCTCTCATATATATTTTCGCCCGATTTAATGTAAATTTTGCACCAAAGCCCCTATATATTTTCCGGTTTTCCTATATATTTCAGATTTCGTGAAAATCGGTTCAGATTTAGATATAGCTCCCATATATATTTTCTTCCGATTTTATGTTAATGGAATCACCAAAGTACCTAAATCACTTTCGATTTTCACGAATTTTGGCATAGAGTCTAGAATGGTGTGTGCTAAGTTTCCTGAAAATCGGTTTAGTATGGCTCACATATATATTTTCGCCCGATTTAATGTTAATTTTGCACCAAAGCCCCTATATATTTTCCGATTGGCACGAAATTCGGCACAACGTACTGAATTAAGTCTAGAATGGTGTGTGTTAAGTTTCGTGAGAATCGGTTCAGATTTAGATATAGCTCCCATATATAGTTTCGTCCGATTTAAGGTAAATGGTGCACCAAAGTCCCTATATATCTTTCGATTTGGCACAGAGTACTGAGTTAGGTCCAGAATGATGTGTGCTAAGTTTCGAGAAAATCGGTCAATATTTAGATATAGCTCCCATGTATATTTTCGTCCGATTTTATGCTAATGGTGCATCAAGTCCCCAATATTTCTTTCAATTTGCACGAAATTGGTTATAGCGTACTGAATTGAGTCTAGATGGAGCCTACGTCTGCTCCATATACACGAGATAAAATTGTGGACGGCGTTTTGTGCTGCAGCATATCAAATATTCCACCGTTGCTCAATTAGGTCCAGATTTATATACATACATCATTTTGCTCGGTTTTATACAAATGATACATCAAAGAATCAAAGTCTCCTCGATTGGTATCAAATGTTTCATAGATTTCAGAATGGTATGTCTATGGAGGGTTTGTAATAGATTCAAATATCTATGTAGATCACACATTTAATTTCGCCCGATTCCATTTCCAAGGTCCTCTAAAGATGATATGTCTGTTCTATCTACAGGATATTGCATATATTAGCGCCTCTTGTATGTACCCATAGTGGTGAAGGGCATCATATAGGCGTATTCTTCCATAGTATAGGGGATAGTCGTTATTCGAAATAGACAATTTTACCCTAAAAAGTATAGATTTCTTAGACGATTTAGCCATCGGTTGTAATCATTCCGATGATCTGTTCCAGTCTGCGTATGATTAATGTCATTAGGTATACCACATTCATTTTTTGTAGAGCAATATGACTTGAGTTAATGTGTGTATACATAACAACGTAAAATTTAGTTATATGACAATCACCGAATTTATTATTTGTCATTTTTGTGATCATGAAATTTGTCTTTATTCGAATACAAATATCAATATTATATTGAAAGGTATATTGTAGAACTTATGGAGATTCAAATGAAAATTGACAAAAATGAATGGATATCAACCTGGCATGATTTTATAATATGCTCCAAATTGTAGTTCATCACAAAATTCTTAATTGCAACCATACAATGATTCGAGCTCCAAATAACCAGATATACACACATTAATACTAGGCCAGTGAAAATTCCCATTCCCACCTTTCTATTTAATATTTAAACTATTCTTAACCAGTGAGCGGAGCAGTATAGTCGGACGGGGCCGACAACTACCACGGAACTCAAATTTTCTGCGGATGTTTATTCCGAGCCTGGGCAATATTTCGTGATATTGGCATTGGCATCCTCATCCTCGACTCAGCTAGTCGAGATATGACGATCGGTATACTTAAAGGTGGGTCTAGGACCAATATTTCGCGGCGTTACAAACTTTTGGGGCTGCACAAAGCTATAATACCCTGACAACATAGTTGTGTAGGGTATAAAAATTAAGTTTTCGGTTCACTTCATTCCAAAATTATTATCTGATCATCACCGAAAATTATAGGCGTTGTCCTTGACCATAACTGGAACCTCATGAAACATTTCAAAGCGATCAGCGCTATGTTCGGCTCTCTAGAGTGATAATGGGTTACTAAATAACATACAAATACGGAGATACCTGTAAATATTTAGGTGTAACTCCCACATCAGAGCACATGCAACAATATAATTGGTCGTAATTTAAAGGTCAACCACTCCTCTTGGATATAATATCAACTTTTCGGGTCTATGTCCTTCAGGGGTAAATATTTATGCTATAGAATACAAATTTTGTCATGTTTCACACAAAAGTCAGAGTCCATTTGACCCGCTAAATATTGACCGATCTTTATCAAAACAGGCATGCATATTTTTTGGCCCGACCCCCTTCTCCATGCACAATTTCACGATGTTCGGGCCATAATTGCGGCCTGTGGAGCGACCAGAAAAACCGACAAAAATTTAGTATTTGGTCCATTTCATCCCCTAAATATTAACCGATCTTTCCCAAAAACAATAGGGGTCTTCATTGGCCAGAATCCATCCTACATGCAAAATTCGTGAAGATTGGTCCATAACTGTGGCATGTATCGTGTTTACAAATTATAATGGACAGACGGACGGACGGACACACATGTCTAGATCGACTCAGCTAGTCGAGATATGACGATCGGTATACTTAAAGTTGGGTCTACGACCAATATTTCGCGGCGTTACAAACTTTTGGGGCTGCACAAAGCTATAATACCCTGACAACATAGTTGTGTAGGGTATAATTAGTTAATTTTACTTTCAATTTTGAATAACTTCATCATGTGGCAAATAACGACATTAAAAACCCCATTAACAGGTTAAACATTTAAAGCTAGATCAATTTACTCAACTTTAAAGCTTTTGGCCAAATATCAGTGAACTAAAAAATATATCTTACCCGCTGTTGAGAATCACACTCAGCACCAAGTGAAACCCCAGGGAAAAAATCACTTTCAAAATGTTAACAGAAAAATTTTAAAAATATAATTTGTATTTTCTTAAATCTACAAATTATTTGCATGAGTTACGCGAATGGTTTGATATATGTATGTTAGAAATGTTTGATTATAGGGTTATGGAATAAAAACAAACAACTTTAAAAGAAATTAAATAAATGTTTGAAAGCAACAAACTTTGTTTTTTTTCTTTTTTCTTCAGAAACGTTTTATCTATCTTCTGATTAAATCTCTTTATATCATTCACATTTTATATGCCCTTATTTAATATCCTTTTTCATCATCATTGCATACTTTGCAATCAGTTCATTATTTTTTTCTCCTCTTCCATGCAAATACTCTGCAGACATTTTTTGCTGCTGTTAGAGTTAGTAGTAAATGTAGATGCAACACAATTGCCAAGTTGCTGCTGATTGGTGGGTGTTGTTGGGTGGGTGTGTATGCCTGTTTGTTGCTGACTGCCTCTTAGGCGTGCAGGCAGGCAAGCATTGAATGTGTTGCATATACATACGAGTTAAATGCGCCAACCACCCCTTAGCAAACTCTGTTCGTACAACGCCGCTATTCCCTCCAGAGCATTAGAGTTGGTGTTAAATGAAAATTGTGGTCTCTGATGATGGAAACTTTTCTAAACGCCAAAGCAATGTTCATTTGCCTCTATAATCAGCAACAGCGGTGGCATCTGATTTAACAACGATACAATGTTAGCGGCACTGATGCTGATGATGTATGTTTTGTATTTCTATGATACGATTTAACTGCCATTCATATATAGCTTTAAAATAAATAATTAAGATTTTCCGCATAACAACATTATCCAGCCGCCATCGCTATAGTTGATGATTATTATTTTTGTTGGGGGGGTAAATTTTGATAATTTTTCCTGAGTAATTTTCGAAAGTGATCTTGAGGCAATTGTGTGGCGGCATTGCTAAATTTGAATTTGTTGCTGAAACTGTAAATTTGTAAAAGGCACCAATGATTTGTGGTTTTGTTGCCATTGAGGCAATTTGATGTTAATTATATAGGGAATATTGTGGGAGTAGATGTCTGTGTTTGCTTTTCATATTCAAATATTGAAAATTGTTTGGTGATTGATATTTAACTATACATATACATATAGAGGTAATTGCGCAAACGAAGTTGGTATTATTTGTAATTTGCCCATACATTGGAGGTAATCTAAATATGAGGATTTGGAAATAAAATTTATTAGGGAGCACCAGTAATAAAATACATTTACTTCCTCGACTAAGAGTTTGCGGAGTGTAAAATCTTTTGCCAATATCCCTAATGAAATAATAATAATACTAAAACTTTGTTGGTCGGTCTTTAGAAATTGCAAGCTCGCTCAGAGCTTTGAAAAGTTGAAAAAATATATTTTAGTATTACTTCCCCTTGTGGAATTGGTTTAACAGGGTCAAGCTAAGTTAGGTAGTCTTGTATCAACATATGTCCTATGCCTGTTATCAATACAAAGCCAACATTTAAACCTGTAAGGAAAGTTCAAAAGTCTGACGGGGCCGCTGTCCTGCCCTGTCAAATGGAATGGGAAAATATTTTTGGCCCCACCGTAGTAAAATTCAGCCTCCATGAAGAAACATCCGACAACGACTTCGCGGAAGGAAAACACTTGGTAGGTAGGAGCACCAGATTTAAGCATCTCGATATACACAAGGACACCTGGATCAAGCAACGAGAAATTTATTTAATCATGTTTTGATAGACGGAAAGCATTCATCCAGTTTCCAGTCGAAAAGCCGCAAACACAACTGATAGCAGACGAAAGAACTCCTTGTCCCGATAAAAAATATAGAAGCACAATGGCAAAGAATTGTCCATACCCTACAAACTGCACCAAAAGCAACAACTGGGTATCAAAAACCACCATCAAGAAACCCTTAGTACGATCGGAAGTGTCGTAATGCTACTGATGTGAAAAAAGCAGCGTATAGGACAATTCTGAAGACATGTAATGCGAGGGAGAATAATCTGGGGAAAAGAAGAGAGGAGAAACGTAGTTTCAAATGAAAGGAGATAGGGCAGGAAAAACGTGAGTGTGACCAAATCGAGATGTACAGGAGTCAAAATGAAGTCCGTTAATTTTACCAATGAGTAAAAAACCAAACCGAAGACTTTGGTGCAGGCACATCCTAATGTAGAGATGAAGAAGGAAACCTGGTGACAGATACAGATAGCGTGTTGAGCATCTGGAAGGAGCATTTTGCAACGCTTCTGGTATCAAATAGTAGTGTTGAAGAAGATACCCCAGAATCAATAAGAAATGACGGTGGGAAATTACATAGACCAGTTTTTCACCCTGCGCCAAATCAAGGAAAAAACCCACGGCGAAAGCATCGACACATTCCACCTATTCGTCGACAGCCTAATCCGCTCAGATGTGTTTAAACCCATGTCTGTTTTCGGCATTCCTGCCAAATTAATACGGCTATGCAGGATAACTTTTACTGGCACAAGATCAGCAGTTAAAGTCGGAAAGGATCTCTTGGAACTCGGAAAACTAATAACATCAGCATTGAAATCCGGAGAAAAATAGTTTTGGCCAACAAATGTTACTATGATATGAGTAAGCAACTCAAAAGTAACCCGTGCTGTTGTATTGATCTGAAGCATGGGTACTTGCGCAATCAGATGAAGCAACTCTAGGAGTGTTTGAGAGATAAATTCTCCGGAAGATCTATGGACCGATAGTGAATATTGGATGGCATGCGCGATAGACCGAAGGGCCTGGAAATCTTTTTATACCCTTCACCACACTGTGGTACAGGGTATTATGTCTTTGTGCATATGTTTGTAACAGGCAAAAGGAAACGAGATAGACACATGGTTCCTTTTGAGAATATGCATAGAATCACTTTCTAAGTCGATTTATGCATGTCCGTCTGTCCGTCTGTCTGTCTGTGCATGTTAAATTGTAAACAAAGTACAGGTCGCATTTATGATCCGAATTGGATGAAATTTGCACAGGTCACTTATTCGGCCCAAGGACGAACCCTATTGAAATTGGGAAAAATCGGTTCAGATTTAGATATAGCTCCCATATATATATTTAACCGATTTAATGTTAACGATCCCTATATATCTTTCGATTTGCACGAAATTTTGTATAGCCTAATCATTTAGGTCTAGAATTATGTCTACCAAGTTTCGTGAAAATCGGCCCAGATTTAGATATAGCTCCCATATATAGTTTCGTCCGATTTCATGTAAATGGTGCACCAAAGTCCCTATATATCCTTCGATTTGCACGAAATTTGGCATAACTTACTGAATTGAGCCTAGAGTGATGTCTGCCAAGTTTCGAGAAAATCGGTTCAGATTTAGATATACCTAGAGTAACTTCGGGTAATGTGGACCAGGCGTCTAATATGGACCACCCCCCATATCTAGGAAACTGCTTGAAATATGTCAATACCGCCTTGATAAATGTTTTCCTAATTAGTGAAAACAAACATCAAACTTGGATTTTAATAAATAATTGCAAAGTTGAAAATTTAGTAGTAGAAAATGTAGCTCTGATTGTAAAAGTGTGATTTGAAAATTTTTTAGCACAATAGTCGAACGCTTTTGCAAAATAGTCGAACACTTGTTTTTTCTCGAATATAAATAAGTTATGTGGATTTCTTGTTTTCTTTAACAAAAATATACGTTTAGCAGTAATTATAATCGGCGATTTATAATTTTTTATTCATTTTTGCAGCTGATGAATATTTTTAAATAAAAATATTCAATGTCGGCTAATGTGGACCACTATAAAAATTGGGACCTTTACATGAGAACGAGTTCGAAACATGGGCGCATTTAATATGCGAGGACGTATTCTATCCTCTGAAGACTCGATATGCGAAATTTCAGGTGCTTCGGTAGGATAAGGAAGCAAGGACCTTCAAAATACCACAAATGGGGCGGTACCCTTAAATTGGGGCTATTCCAAAACATAAACCCATATATTTTTGCATTCATTGTTACCCAAGAGTGCAATAAATTGAAATTTATCACAACCAAACCACTACCTACCTTTAACATACTTTTCCTCATTACCCACACATACTGGTCCACATTACCCACCAAGTTATTTTTATACGCAGTTTAGAGTTTTTTGAAATATAATGCAATAACATTTTTATAGACAAATATAAATATTATTTGACCTGGAATATATTTAGCCAACAAATCTACTATGTTGTGAAAACAATTTGTTTTTACTTTTTACCGTTGTTACGCCCACAAAATCAAAAAAAGAAAATGGTGGTCCACATTACACGAAGTTACTCTACCATATATAGTTTCGTCCGATTTCATGTAAATGGTGCCCCAAAGTCCCAATATATCTTTAGATTTGCACGAAATTTGACATAACGTACTGAATTGAGCCTTGAATGATGTCTGCCAAGTTTCGTGAGAATCGGTCCAGATTTAGATATAGCTCCCATATATAGTTTCGTCCGATTTCACGTAAATGGTGCACCAAAGTCGCTATATATCTTTCGATTTGCACGAAATTTGGCATAACGTACTGAATTGAGTATAGAATGATGTCTGCCAAGTTTCGTGAAAATCGGTCAAGATTTAGATATAGCTGCCATATATAGTTTCGTCCGATTTCATGTAAAAGGTGCACCAAAGTCCTTCGATTTGCACGAAATTTGACATAACGTACTGAATTGAGCCTAGAGTGATGTCTGCCTTGTTTCGTGAAAATCGGTCCAGATTTTGATATAGCTCCCTTTTATTATATATTGATTTTAAGTAATTGACGCACCAAGGAACCAATAGGCTGATAGGAACAAAACGTTCTGAAATTACTATAACCTAACCTGTGACATGTTTGTTTGAAATCGCTTAATATTTGGATAGAGCTTCTATATATATTTTCACCCGATTTCAAGTAAATTGGGCATCAAACTCTTCATCTAGTCAGATTGACATCAAATTTTGCACAACTTACAAAAAGTGAGCATAGAATTACGTAGTTGCGTTTTCTAGAAGTGCAGACACAGCCCAACGGATGACATATTTATATTTGTTTGAAGTCGATTTACATACTTTATGAATAGATCTAGGTAGATTCACATTTAGATAAATATCACAAATTTTACTTCATCCAATTTCATGTTAATAGTCTTGTTTAATATACACATAGTGGTGAAGGGTATCATATAGTCGGCCCCGTCCGACTTTACTACTTTCCTTACTGGTTTTATGCTCGGCTTATGCAACAAATGTTCTGGCACAAGCGAATGAAGTATGTGAGTTTAACTGAACAAACGTTTGGTGTTAAGTACACAATATAAGTATTTTATAGCTTTATAGAATTATGTACCGATTTATCCGAAATTGAGCCGCCCCGTAAAAAGTTACATTGCTGCAGAACAAACATTATAGTTTGACGGAACAATAACTTTCTGAGGATCTATATTTTGTGGATGGGCAATATTTCACGATATTTGCACTCTCTTCTTCGATTTGACCGATCATGCCCTATAGTATTGTAATGATAATCAAAATAGTTAGATATCTGTAAATATTTACGCTCGCACATCCACGTACATACATCAATATAGTTAGTATCAATTGAAATGTTAACCACTCCTCCATTACATACTATCAACTTATGCAGTCTATATCCTTCAGGTGTAAATATATTTGCCATAGAATACAAAATGCACTCTCTTCTTCGATTTGACCGATCATGCCCTATAGTATTGTAATGATAATCAAAATAGTTAGATATCTGTAAATATTTACGCTCGCACATCCACGTACATACATCAATATAGTTAGTATCAATTGAAATGTTAACCACTCCTCCATTACATACTATCAACTTATGCAGTCTATATCCTTCAGGTGTAAATATATTTGCCATAGAATACAAAATTTTGTAATTTTTCACACAAAATTCTATGTCTATATGACCCGCCAAATATTGACAGAACCATGCTTATTCCATGTAACATTTCGTGATGTTTGGCTCATAATTGTAGCCAATAAAGCGAGCAGAAAAACAGAAAAAAATTATGTTTTTGGTCTATTTCATGCCCTAAGTATTAACGGATCATCACAAAAAATATGGGTCTTCTTTGGCGAGAATCGAACCTCCATAAATGTGGTCTGTATCGTATTTACAAATTATAATGGACAGACGGACGGATGCCTAGATCGACGACAGTTATGACGATCCGTATAATAAAAGGTGGGCGTTACAAATTATTGGGGCCACACAAAGCTATAATACCGCCACAACATTGTTGTATAGGTATAGTATTGGTTAAATAGTGAGAAATATGAGAACTATATCTAAATCTGCATCGATATCAACAAAACTTAATACAAGTCATTTTAGACCCAATGCAGTAGGGTATTTCAAATTCAGTCTAAATCGGAAAGAACTATGGGATTTTAGGGCACCCTTTACATACAATCGGATAAACCTATATATGGGAGCTATATCTATTCTGTACTCAATCCAGTACGCGGTGCACAATTTCGTATAAATCGGAAGAAATGTAGGAGCTTTGGTACATTATTTACACAAAACCGGACGATTTGTGTACTACATTCAGTTTAATGCACCATTTACATAAAATAGGATGGACAAATATATGAAGCTATGTCTGAATCTGAATCTAGTACAGATCATGCTAGACATCGCTGCCCAATATATGTACTATGGGAGCTATTTAAACCGATTTCAACAAAACTTCAAATGCGTACTTAATTTAGTGCGCTGTGCAAAATGTTGTCCCAATCGGATAAAAATTGTGACTTGGGTGAACTATTGTGGAATCGGACAAACCTATATATGAGAGCTACATCTAAATTGGAACCGATTTTCAAAAGGGTTTGTCCTTGGGCCAACTAAGTGGGCTGTGCCAATTTTAATTAAATACGGATAAGAAATGCGACCTGTACTTTATTTACAATTTAACATTGACAGACAGTCAGACGGACGGACATGCATAAATCGACTCAGATAGTGGTTCTACACATATTTAGGCTGGTCTATACATTTAGTTAGGCTGGTCGTCGAAATGTGGATAAAATCGGAGAAATTATCGAAGTTGACCAGCATGATAACAGTCTGTTTTAAACCATTTACACAAAGCTGGATTCAATAACAAGTCTGCGAAACCTTGACCGACTGGAAAGATATAGACAATTTCTTAAACGGATGGTAACTGGAGGTGAGAAATGGATCGTATGTGATTCATAACCCTATACGAAAACGATCGTTGTCAATTATGATTTGGCAACAAATCACACAACAAAATGGAATGTCCAAATCGGACATCCCGAACCATGTTAAATAAAATCCTAGAGTTCATATAAAAATAATGGGTTTTCTGGGTCCCCAACCTAATATTAGTAATATTTGTATTGCCTTTAAATATTATCGTAAGGCCTCAGTAGCCAGAGCTATTACTCTTATTATATTTATAAATATAAGTTATAAATAAATGTAATTGTTAATAACATTTAATAACAGCTTCAATGTAATAAAAATTAAGTTAAACTATACTATATAAATTTAAATTCCAATACATGTAAATATTTGTTGTTCAATCAAAATGTTTGAAGACTTGATGCTAACCGATTTCTGTATACATTTTATGTCAATAATTAACATTTCAAATTACCAATTAACACAAAATACCGATTTTGACAGACGAAATTTATAACTTCATTTTTTGAACGTTTATTTTCCAATGAAATTTTTCAAACTTTCAGTTGACCAGCATTGACTTGAATTTTTCTTCAAACATATTCCTCCGAAATGTCGTTGATTTTGAGTTAAAACTCTAACCTGTTTTCCTTTGACGTTGCCATAATTTTAATTACCAGCTTTCCAAAGCAATGCAATAAAAATCCATAAATGGAGTACAAATTAAATAGCTGGCAGACAAACAAACATATTGGCAGCGGGAGCATTAAAAAACATCGATAAATATCAATTAATTTCAAACACACATCGCCTTCGAAGCCTCAGGAAAACTATGTGGTAAGCGGATTGACAGCATTGTTTTGTGATTACATCAGGTGTATGTCAGTGTGCCCCATGTCCATAGACGGCGCTATGTTGTTTACTTGATCGCACACATAGTCGTGTTATTTTGATATTTCCTAGCGATTTTCTTATTTATTTTCATGTTGCGCCTCCTTTTTCTGTCGTTTTGATTTTCTTTTATCATTAAATAATATCCGTTCCCCATAACAGAAGAGAGACGGATCATTGGTTGCTTTTTTTGTCGACTACTGGCATTCATTTTGTTTCTTTCTTTATTTCAAGCCACAAACTTAATGATGGCTTAATCGTGTTACCAAAGCCATTTAATGTAATGACGGTCACTGAATCAGTAGGAAACTCTTTGACGAACAATAAACGCCAACTGTCAGTTACGTGTTTGCTCCCGTTTAAATATGATGGCAAAAAATGTGGCAGATAGTCGTCAAGTGTTTGTAGGCTTTGCTGGCCATAATAAACAACTTTACCATTGGCTATTAAAGAAAGATACAAAACGTAAAAAATATCAGAAAATAGGTGCGCCAGTGTAAATTGGAGAAAAAAACAAATCAAACTAAAACTGACAATCGTCGCTAAGCAGTCAACAGACTAACAGCAACAGACTTCCTGATAATCTCAAATTAGACGTTTTGTTCAAATAAATGCATGTAGTCGGCTGAGCTTAAGTTAAGTTTTATATAATATCTGGGTAGCTTGCAATAATTATTCATGGAATATGATGCAGAAAATTGTCTACATGTCAGGGGATATATTTGTCAAAGAGATCAAGTTTTATCTGATCGATAGGATGTAAAGATAATCGAATTAACGGCATTTTGTAAACTAGTTAAATTTCATATGCAATACATAACTCTCTAGCTGCTGATACAATTTTTGACATGAGTAATCTATTAATATAAACACACATACGAGCATGGGAAAATTAATGGGCCGATTACGGATGGCAACCAGAGTTTAGTTACGTTGTCAGTTGCCAAAATTTGCATTATGGATGACAACTGTAGTCAACTTCAGTTGCTTCAAATAGAATTTTTCGGCAACCATTTATTTCTGGTTGCTCTTTATAATAACTGAACTTTGTAGGCTTCCCATAATGGTTGATATTACTACAAAAGAACAAGTTGAGGTGCTTCTTGCCGGATGGAAGCTCACCCAAATGTCGCACGCGGCGTGCGGACTTTTGGTCAAACCAAAGCCACTATCGATGATGTGTGGAAGGCCATTTCAGTCCATGATATGTACGTGTGTATCATCAATACATCCGACAACACCCTGGAACTCAGATTTCTAATAAAAAATGTATTCTTCTCTTTTTCCTCCTCCGTTAATTTGGATACAATCAAAATTTTACACAGTTTTTCATTATTACTGTTAGCCGGATAACTTCGTTTGAGCCATGCCAAGGTTGAAGTCATTGCTATCGGACTTTTAAAAACTTCCCTCCACAAAAAACATCAGAGCTGCACACATTTTCAAGAGAGGAGGAATTGATGTTGACCGCCATGCTTTTCGGAAATCAGGGTTTAAGGCTTCATCTATGTACACAACGTCATCTTTTGGTAGTCGAAAATACGCCATCAAGCAAATATAAGTATTTGATTGAACATTTCTCTAATCGTCAGCATCTACTCTCTTCTCTCTCTGCCTTCTAATAAATGACACACCTTGAACATAATTTTCAACATCAAAAAATAGTTCCACTAAGCTTTTCATAACATATAATTAGTTTTTCTGAAATATTTTATTCATTTTTTTGTTTGTTTACAATATTTCTAGTTTTAGAAATGTCAAAACAGTATTATCGACATCAACTGAGAAAAGTTTATCTCCATAATGTTAAGTTTTTTTTTCAATTGCGTTGCCAGTTGAACTCGCAACTGGAGTTTGATTGCCTTCCAGTTTGGTTGCCTTCGACCGATAGAACTCAAATTAAAATTGAAAATAGAGACTAATATTATGCAAGGCACAGTTTATTTTCTTGAAAAAAATTATATAATTTGTTTTTATTTTTCTTATATTTATTTGTATATTTATTATTTAAAATAAAAACCTAAAGAATTCAGAATCAAAAACAATTTTAAATAATATTTTTACTAAGGCTATATCTTGTTCGAAGGTTGGAATTTTTAGTCCACTCTTTCTGGTAACTCCACCTTTGAGTGGGAGTTCATATTTGAGCCCATATTTTGGGAATTTTTGAAAATGTGTAAATATCTTACAGCGCGAACGGAGTATCCGATTAAGTAGAAACTCTGCACATCGTAATACCCATGGTACAATAACCTTGTGGGCAATTATGTCAGAATAAATGGAAACCAATTCAACAAATCGTTCTGTTCATGCGACATATTTTTAAAAATTTACCAAAAATGCGAAAAAAAAATGAATGGAATGCCAGGTTTCCTTTTAAAAATCCAGTTGGGGATATGATTTACATATTGATTCATTCACAAATCATAGATTTCTTCATACAAATGTTTTAAAATGAATCTTCAAACAAATGGCTTCAACCCCACAAAAAAGTAATATTTTTACCATATATAGATCATATCCGCAGATGTTAGAACTTTAAACTTTGGAAATTTAATTAGATTCCAAAAATGCGTTCTATGGATCCACTCCCACAGGTACCACCTCCACAAATTCTCAACATCTCGTCTACTAGAATGTTGCGAAGACGGGATAAGACCAACTAATTTCAAAAGAAAACAGTAAGGAAAGTAGTAAAGTCGACAGGGCCGACTATATGATACCCTTCACCACTATGGGTATATTCAACAGATGAATCCTAACAGACGTCGAATTTTTGAAGAACCATTAACATGACAATGAATCCATAAATCGACATGCTACGTTATACAAAATTCAGTACATTGTGCAAAATTTTGTAGCAAACGGCCTAACGTTGGGTCTCTGGTGCACCCTTTACTTAAAATCTGACGAAACTATATAGAAGCTATATCAACTAAACTTGCCACACATTATGTTATAGTAACTTCAGTACGCAGTGCAAAATGTTTGTTAATTTTGTGTAGAATCGGATGAAAATATATATGTAGAAGCTATATCAAAATCTGAACCGATTTTAACGAGATTTGCCAGAGAATGACTTATATTAACTACAGTTCATTGTACAAAATTGTGTGGCAAAGTTTTGGTTTTTACTGCACAATTTACATAAAATCGGAAGAAAAAAGTATATAAGATCTATATCGAAATCTGAATCAATTCTCACGAAACTTAACACAAATCATTCTAGACCTAAATTTAGTGCAAATCGAATTATATATAGGGACTTTGGTACACCATTTACATTAAATCGGACGAAAATATATATGGGAGCTATCCAAATCTGGACAAATTTTCAGGAAACTTAACATCATTTAAGACCTAATTCATTACGCTAAGCCAAATTTCGTGTAAATTGAAAGATATATAGGTACTTTGGTACACCATTTACATTAAATCGGACGAAAATATTAATGGGAGCTATATCTAAATCTGGACCGATTTACAGGCAATTTAACACACATCATTCTGTGCCTAATTCATTAAGCTATGCCAAATATCATGCAAGTCTAAAGATATATAGGGACTTTGGTACACCATATACTTTAAATCGGACAAAAATATATGTGGGAGCTACATCCAAATCTGGACAAATTTTCAGGAAACTTAACATACATCATTTAAGACCTAATTCATTACGCTAAGCCAAATTTCGTGTAAATTGAAAGATTTATAGGTACTTTGGTACACCATTTACATTAAATCGGACGAAAATATCAATGGGAGCTATATCTAAATCTGGACCGATTTTCAGGCAATTTAACACACATCATTCTAGGCCTAATTCAGTAGGATATACAAAATTTCGTGCAAATCGAAAGATATATAGGGACTTTGGTACACAATTTACCTTAAATCGGACGAAAATATATATGGGAGCTATATCTAAATCTGGGCCGATTTTTTCCAATTTCAATAGGGTTCGTCCCTGGGCCAAACAAATGAGCTGTGCCAAATTTCATCCAATTTGGATCATAAATGACCTGTACTTTGCTCACAAAAATACATGAACAGACATTTCGTTTCCTTTTGCCTGTTACAAACATATGCACAAAGACATAATACCCTGTACCACAGTGTGGTGAAGGGTATAAAAACGGAGAAAATCAAACCATTCCCTCTGTTACCTCTCCTACAATTGTTCAAAATTTAGCTGGAAAGATTAATAATACCCTGTGAAAGAAGTATCCATTTTGAACCAATGGTTGCATATCCTAATATTTTTACTAAGGCTATTTCTTGTTCGAAGGTTGGAATTATAAGTCCACTTTTTCTGGTACCTTCCACTCATGTCAATCGGGTAGTCTTGGATTCTTTAATGTAACATTTGTATGAAATCGAGCTAAATTATGTATGGGAGCTATATGCAAATCAGGACCTAATTTAGCAACCGTGGCTGTCCACAATTTCATCTCGGTAGGAGAAGCCTTTATTATTTTGTGGAAAAATTGCATGAACTCAGACGAAAATATACAAGGTTTATATTTACATTTGTATATATTTTACAAAATCCAATACGCGTTATTGTAGCTCCAATTTTATACGTTGTGCAGAAATTCATGCTAATCGGAGAAATTGTAGTTATTTCGTGCACCATTTGGATGGAATCGGATGGAAATATTTATATGGAAGCTATATCAAAACCTGAACCGATTTCAATACATTTCAATTTATTACTCTCTGCCATATTTCATGTAACGCAAACAAATTTAACCTCCTCGGTGCACAATTTGCATGAAATTGGACGAAAATATATATGGGAGCTATATCTATCCTGGGGAGTTTGGTGAACCATTTACCTTAAATCGGACGAACTGTATATTGGAGCTATATCTAATACGATTTCAGTGAAACTTAACACACTTTATCCACATTATCAAATTTTGTCTCAATCGGATACAAATTAGGAAATTGGTGCACCATTTACATAAAATCGGAGAAAGCTATATATGAGAGCAATATCTAAATCTGAACCGATTTCAACACAACTTCACAGACATAAACCTAGACCTAATTTAGAACGCTGTGCAAAATGTTGTCTCAATCGGACAAATATTGCGTGTTTGGTGCACCATTTACATAAAATCGGACAAAAATATATATGGGAGATATATCTATATCCGATCGGATTTCAATGACACTTAACACACTTTATTCTAGTCCCAATTCCAAAAGTTAAATTTTGTCTCAACCGTACGAAAGTTAGGGGTTTGGTGCACCATTTATATAAAAACGGACGAAACAGATTTCAACAAACCTTCACAGACATTAAACTAGACCTAATTTAGTACGCAGTGCACAATTTTGTCTCAATCGGACAAATATTGCGTGTTTGGTGCACTATTTAGATAAAATCAGATGGAATTATATATGGGAGCTATATCTAAATCTGAACCGATTTTCTCCAATATGGGTTATCTGTGGCCCAAATAAATAAACTGTGTTAAATTTGCAAATTGGATAATAAATGCGACCTGTGTTTTGCTCACAAAAATACATGGACGGACAGATAGGCAGACAAATAGAAGGATATGCATAAATTGACTCAGAAAGTGATTCTATGCATATTCTCAGAAGGAACCATGTGTCTATCTCGTTTTCTTTTACCTGTAACAAACATGTGCACAAAGACATAATACCCTGCACCACAGGGTGGTGGAGTGTATAATTACATCTTCGAAAAATGTATGGGACCTTTAAATGATTTCCTTCAATGCAATCACCTCTGAAATAATATATTTATGATATTATTCCCTTCCATTCCTCAAAACATCATCTGGTGCATTTCCCCTTCAATGGAGTTCCTTCAATGAAACTTTAGCCGAATTTTACAGTTTCGACAATTGTGACATTTTCTCTTGGGTGGTAGATGCTTGTTTTTCATATCATAACGCTGAACACAAAACGATTCGCTCCTATTTATGACCCTCTACATAAAACTGAATTCCATATTTACTGATCCATAGCAAAGGGAAGATAGCAGCCATAATATTAATTATTTACAAGAAAAAAAAATATATAATTTAATATATCCCACAAGAAGTACTGCCATATAAACTTTGTAAACTTATATTGACCTTTCTTTAAACACAATTAAATTCAAACATATACATATTAAATTCAAACATTTGTATAAATATTTCAATATTAATAATTTTGCTATGATTTCTTTTGCAGGTGGGTACAGTTGGGAACTTATTGACTCCTCAAATAACAGCAGTAAATCTGTAAGTTTACAAATAATATTTCTATCATTTATTCGATTCTGAAGTACTTCGATGCGTATAAGTACTGACAATATGTATACGCCACAGTTAACCATCAAACAATGAATGCTTAGTTTATGTATATCAATTGCCGTTGATATTAATGTTACGCAAGAACTATTTTAAAATAGACATGACTTAACAAAATTCATTTTTATAATCCATAAATAAAATATCTCTTCTCATATTGTAAAACAATTCAAAGCTAGAAAAAATTATGACAACACCACGACATTATCATAAAATTCAACAGCAACAAACTTTGTCACCAAAAACCCACTCATAACTACATCAAGAGAAGGAATATCTTCTTTACAGTTATTGACCTCTCAATGTTGAAAATTTATTTGGTTATAAATATTATACTTTTTTATATTTTTTTTTTTTTTTTTTTTGTTTTTCGATGTTCTCCATAAATCACATAAAAATCCATCAACCATAATAACAATACCGTCATATAAATCAAGCATAGCTTCGTCTACATTTTATTACACGTCGTTGTTTTTAGTAGTTTCCGTTTTTTTTTCGGAAGAAAAAAGTTTTTTTTTGTTGAATCCGCTAACTGACTGACTGGCTGGTTGGATAGATGGATGGCGTCTGTCAGCCATAAACAAGAGATAAAAAGTGCAGAAAAAAAGTGAACATCAACAATCTTTAAGGCGCCACATCCGTATTTTACATTTCCGCTATAAACGCATATCCGCTGGACATATAACACCTAAAGGAAGAGAGCATAACGAACATTCTCATGTTCGCACACTCATACCAATGGTGCTTGTTTATGTACTGGTATGGGGTGTTGTGATATGCCAATCAGTTGGAAAACATTGACGGGTTCATGGATATTGGTGTGGAGAATGAAGAATTTGAGAGGAAATTTTTGGGGTCCAACCTCATTTTTATAGGTTTTAGAAGAATACTAACAACGAAGTACCTGTAATTCAAAATGCTGGGTTCTTGAAGTATTAACCCAGCTTAGCAGACCATTTTCGATGTAGGTTCATATTTGATACTATATACCGATCAATTTTTGTCATCGGAGTGTAGTTCAGGATGTCCGTACAGGGTATTATGTCTTTGTGCATATGTTTGTAACAGACAAAAAGAATCGGGATAGACCCATGGTTCCTTTTGAGAATATGCATAGAATCACTTTCTGAGTCGATTTAAGCATCTCCGTCCGTCCGTCCATGTATTTTTGTTAACAAAGTACAGGTCGCAATTATGATCCGATTTGAATGAAATTTAGCATAGGTCACTTAATTGGCCCAAGGATGAACCCCATTGAAATTGGAGAAAATAGGTCCACGTTTAGGCATAGCTGACATATAAGGGTACCCCCCAATTTTCGGCATTTTGAGGGTATTTAGCGCGTTTTTTTTTTGAGCGAGTTTTTCAACCAAATTCTTTGTAATTTGTTTTTTTTTTGTTGTCGTATATGGTAACACACCTCCCTCCCAAAAATTATTAATATTCGCCCCCTTTTAGGGGTAGTCCCCATATAACCCCCTTTTTATAACCTTTACCACACTGTGGAACAGGGTATTGTGTCTTCTTTATGATCCGATTTGGATGAAATTTGGCACAGGTCACTTAATAGGCCCAAGGACGAACCCTATTGAAATTTTAGAAAATCGGTTCAGATTTAGATATAGCTTCCATATATATTTTCGTCCGATTTTAACTTATGATGCACCAAACTCCCAATAGTGATCCGATTGAGACAAAATTTTGTATAGAGTATTGAATTAGGTCTAGATTGTTATATGCCAATTTTTTTTGAAATCTGTCCAGATTTAGATATAGCTGCGATTTATAGTTTCGTCCGATATAATGTAAATAGTGCACCGAACTTCCAATAGTGGTCCGAATAAAGCAAAATTTTGCACAGAGTACTGAATTAAGTCCCGACTGTTTTATGTGAAAGTTTGTTAAAGTCGGGTCAGATTTAGATATAGCTCCCATATATGGTTTCGTTCGATTTAAAGTAAATTGTACACCAAACTCCCAATATTGTTCCGATTGAAGCAAAATTTTGCACAGAGTGCTGAATTAGGTCCCTACTGATGTATGCGAAATTTCTATACCTACAGGATATTGTAGATATTAACATGTCTTGCATGTACCTATAGTGGTGAAGGGTATCATATAGTCGGCCCTGTCCGACTTTTGAACTTTCCTTACTGGCTTTTAATATAGATCCATGTTATGACATAGTCTCCATATAAAGGCTCTGCCATATTTCAGGTATTCTAATGGTCCTAGAAGATTATTTTATCCGAAGATACTGCAATTCGGCATTGCGCAAAAAATTGTATCTTTATAGGAATCTTCAAAAATTGTTCATTTTTGATATAGTGCGCGTATATTGGTCTCACCACATTTTCGGGCAGACTATGATATAGCATCCATATAAAAGTTCCGATCAATTTATGATATATTGAATAAACAACTACCGACGTTCCAAAAATATATTTTGCTCAGCGTTTGCTGTCCTTTTGTCCTGTCACCTTTTTCCCACCTTGCCTAATATATACTTCGATTACTCACTGTCAATAATAACTGGAATCCGCATACATCCTCAACTTCTATGACACCTACTACATTTTTCCCCAAATATCCACATCTCAGAATAACAGCATTTTCCAAAATGTTTACCTTCATTCTGATGCAAAAGGAAACCTTCGATCATCTACACTGATTTGTCAGGGCATATGAAAATAAGTCGCCGTTTTTTGCGAACAATTTTCACCCAGCAATGCACATTTCCACTGTCCACATCATTGTGTGAAAAATTGCACTGATGGACGGACGGACAACAGACAAGTACAACAGAACAAGTACGAATAGTCGTTAGGCAGTCAGTCCGTAGTTGTTGTTTCTGTAGTAGTACCAGTCAGTTCGTCAGCGGGATACTGATGTTAAACATGATATTATTCATGTATTCATTTTATATTTTCACACCATTCTTCTACGGCAACACTCTGGGGCGAGCTCAGACACACGCTCACAATAATTCATTGTTTTCATACGCAGAGTTCGTATTCCATTTGTTGTTGTTCGATTCATCCTTCCACCAACGTTTTGATGGTCGTTGAAATCCAAAATCAAAAAAGAAATCACAGAGAACAAAAAAAAAATGGGGAGAAAAAATCATGAAATTGCACTCGAATGGATGAAAGCGCAAAAACCAATTTCATAAAAAAATTGCATTGTTTTGATATTCAGTCATCATTCTTTGCGGATTTATCATCAATAATCACATGGAAGATGTACACAGACATGTTTGGAGTGGTTAGAAGTGGGAGAGGGTGAAATCGTGGAATATATTATGTTATGTGTAGGAAATCGTAGTTAATTGGAAGATAAAACTTAAACATAAGGGTAAAAAGATCGAAATAGTTAGAGATTTTGATACGTCCAAAATTATTAATTATATTCCAGCTTCCAGTGGACGAATATATATTGCTCTAAAAGATATATTATTAGCAAATAGGAGAAGTCCCTATAATATATAAAAATTCATGCTTTAGATTTTAAATGGCAAAAAAGTGGTACACGTTTTGGGATCCAATATGACCCTGGCACTTTCTTTTTTCTATGTAGCAAATACTGTGTAAATGCGATTGCAGAAAAAGTTGTCCTGTGACAATTACCTCTTGCTAAACAATGAAACTAACTTAATTTTATATATCCATAGTCTCCCCATACGTCTGCAAAAAGTCCAGACTGCTTAAAGTGTATCCTGGTTTACGACCCTTAACCAACAGGAACAGTGATAGAATGGCTCCATGCAGTTTACACGGTGCAATTTACACGTCTATGCTGCTGTTTATTCGTTAATTTTTTTAGCATATGGTGAAGCCAATCTGGATTGGACATTGTTAAAAGTCCCCTCGTTGGCGATGTAAACAGTTCTTGTGTACATCTCCTTATCGTAGGTGGCTTCAGTGTGGTGTACAACGTCCTATTTCCCTTATTTCCTATAGAAAACAAAGTGTATGTTATCCGATTTGAATGAAATTTGGCACAAGTCACTTATTTGGCCCAAGGAGGAACCCTATTGAAATTGAAACCAATAAGCAAAGTCCAAAAGTCGGGCGGGGCCGATTATATGATAACCTTCACCACTATGGGTACATGCAAGACATGTTAATATCTACAATATCCTGTAGATATAGAAATATCGCATACATCAGTCGGGACTTAATTCAGTTCTCTGTGCAAAATTTTGCTTCAATCGGACCAATATTGGGAGTTTGGGTCATAATTTACATTAAATCGGACGAAACTATATATGGCAGTTATATCTAAATCTGAACCGATTTCAATAAAACTTAGCATTCATTAATCATGACGTAATTTAGAACGCTGTGCAAAATATTGTCTCAATCGGATAAATATTGGCAGTATGTTGCCCCATTTACATAAAATCGGACGAAACTATATATAGCATATTTAGATATAAATCTGGACCGATTCCAACAAAATTTCTCATACATCAGTACTCCGTGCAAAATGTTGCTTTAGTCGGACCACTATTGGGAGTTTGGTGCACTATTTACATTAAATCGGACGAAACTATACGTCGGAGCTATATCTAAGTCTGAACCGATGTCAACAAGCCTTGTCATATAACTATCTAAACCTAATTCCATACTCTGTGCAAAATTTTGTCTCAATCGGACCACAATTGGGAGTTTGATGCATCAATAAGTTAAGGTGGGACGAAAATATATATGGGAGCTATATCTAAATCTGAACCGATTTTCTCCAATAGGGTTCGTTCTTGGGCCAATTAAGTGACCTGTGCCAAATTTCATCCAAATCGGATCATAAATGCGACCTGTACTTTGTTAACAAAAATACATGGATGAACGGACAGACGCACTGATGTGCATAAATCGACTCAGAAAGTGATTCTATGCATATTCTCAAAAGGAACCATGGGTCTATCTCGATTATTTTTGCCTGTTACAAACATATGCACAAATACATAATACCCTGTACCACGGTGTGGTGAAGGGTATAAAATTCGGATAAGATTTATATATAGCTCCTATATATATTTTCGTCCGATTTTATGTAAATGGTGCACCAATGTCTTTCTATATCCTTCGATTTGCACGAAATTTGGTATAGCGTACTGATTTAAGTCTATAATAATGAGAGGTGAGTTTCCGGAAAATCGGTTCAGATTTAGATATAGCTCTCGTATATATTTTCGGCCGATTTAATGTAAATGGTGTTGTGTGTAAAGATTCCTGAAAAATTTCCGATTTTGAGACCCAAAGTTAGGCTGATTGCCACACAATTTTGCAAAACGTAATAAAGTTTGTGTAACATGATATGTGTTAAGTTTTGCTGAAATCTGTTCGGATTTAGGTATAGCACCCATATATATATATATATATATTTCCGATTTTAAATAAATGGTGCGAGATTTAGATATAGCTCCCATAAAGTTTCGTGCGACTTTAAGTAGGAACCAAGGACTCAAAACATTTCCATTAGAAACAAGACGTGCATAATTGGTCTAACCTAACCTGTGACAAGTTTCGTTGAAATCCGTCTATAGTTGGATATACCTCCATATCTATTTTCATTCGTTTTCATGTTCTTTTCAGAATAGAATGACGTAATTGCGTGTAGAAGTACAGATGTAGCCTATATATTTCCGACCGACTTAATTGGGCTCCAAATGTACAACGGGTGCCCGATTTATATTTAAGTCGATTTACATAATTGTGTCCCATTGTAACAAACGAATGGCATGTTTATGGATTGATCTAAGTCGATTCACATAAAGGTCACATGTTTTAGTTCATTTTCATGTTAATGGGCCTTCTGTTAGGATGCATCATTTTCATATAAATATACTTATAATTGTGAAGGGTATCATATAGACGGCCCCGTCCGACTTTACTACTTTTCTTACTGGTTTATATTAAAAAAAGTAGTCTGATTTGTTTCCCGTTTTGGCTTGGGTTCTAAGACTTTGTTGTAATCATTCAACCTGTGGAGGATATCGAGATAAAAAATTAGAACGTGAGGTTACTGAATGAACTACATAAAACCTCTGGTGATGACCTTATATAAGTGTAACCTCTAAATTGAAGTATTCTGGTGATGTTCCATCCTACCATGCGTCGTCTATATCGGTCCACTTTTTGGGGTTGTTAGGAAAAACATCCATAAAAATTTCTGAAATTTGTATTTCATGTATATTTGCAGCCATTCAGGCACCTCTTCCATATAATGATAATTCCCGAAGGGAAGAATTGAGATACATAACTAAAATATTGGGTTCGAAATTGACATATATCGGTCACTAATTAGGCATAGCCCTCATATAATGATAACCCCAAATATTCGCTAATTCCTATACTATGTAATCAATATTGGTCGCCCTTTAGGCATAGCCTCATATAACGTTGCAATCTAAATTGCAGTAGTTTGAGGATTTTATTCTCTACCATACGTTATTGGTATCAGTCCACGCTTTGATGTTTTCAGATTTTAGAAAAAATCCCCGTTAAAAATTGCTGATTTGGGGTATATAATGGTTTACATAAATCAGTTTGTAGAATTATCGGTATAGGTTCACCTTTTGGTATTTTCCCTATATTTTAATTTCAAGTATCTGTCAGTATAGCTATGGTGGAGGGTATCCCATGTTTGGCCCGGCCGCTTTATTCACGTGTTTCTGTTTCGAATCTCCTCTGCCATCTAAGAGTTTTCAAAATCAGATTTCCTTTCTCGTTGAGTGCAATTGTTTCTGAAGAACTTTATAAGTGCCTCCTATAGTTCATTAATGTTCTTGTCTATATATTCTGTGAAAAGTCAGTCATAATTGTGCAGTCCCAGACATTCTTTGTTTAATACCTGGAGCTTTACCTAATTAGTCTTGGACTTATTTCGGTATATAGTATATGTATTGAGACGGTGGCCGCACCATTATAATGATCCGTTCTGATTCTGTTTGCAAAGGTTGGTTTATTGTACATGTTATTCTCTTAGTATTTATTTTATTTTCGTAGGAACTACTTTTGTAACATATTATAAAAAATTCTCCAAGTTGTAATCTGTTATATGTTAGCTGTAATTAATTTTTACCACAGAGCTATTGTTGCCGTCTCACTCCGATGGATGTTTATTTGGATGATCTCCGTCAATTGTCCCCCATTAAGCGGTCATTTTGTGATGTAGAATCAACTGCACCCTCCCCAATCCATACCTTCCCAATTTTCAGAAAGATCCTTGGTTTTGCCCAGTTTTGCAATTGAACCCCAGTCGAAGCTTATCGCTCCTCCCTATGGAAGGTTTCCGACTTCTTCAAACTTGTGTTATTAACTCGCTGCTTCAAGCTCTTGGAAAAACATTGATTTCTGTAGTTGAGGACTGGCATCCTTCCTCACAAGCCTGAGTTTAATTTGTCCGCATAGGGAGGCAATGTTAGCTACTAGTTTCCTTTGGACTTTATACATTTTAATAAATCGATATACAGCATCAGATAGGTAGCGTTGAACCTTCAACTTTACATATCATGCTTTTCTTGATTTGAAAACGAAGTAGCTGCAATTTGGCATTTTAGGTTTTGCCTGCCTCCAATCTCTTCCGATCAGTTCGGGTGAATGCAACATTCACCATATTCACAGAAAATTACTCGCGATGAATTTAATGGGAGCAATCATGGGACTGTTGATTGTTGTTGTAGTCTGTTTTAGTACTATTGATCTCAGAACAATGTGTTCAAACATTCCGATCCCATCCCCATTCCATATACATATGTCTGTCGAACCGAGAAAAAAATCACCAAAAAGATATCAGCCAAAAATCTGTTTAATAAAAAAGTTAAATGTCCATAAATTCAAAACAAACGAACAAAAAAGAGAACTCAAAACAAATTCCAATGCATTTGTGCATGGATTCCAAATGAACGCATGAATGAAATTGGCAGACAGACAACATCAAAGACCGATGACCAGGGTCTTTGGTTTTGTGTGAGGATTAATGGTCAAAAACTTGCTAACCAAAATATTGACAAAGTGAAACACACAAAAATTGTTATAAACGCATAACCAGTTAGAAATAGTTTAGCGTTTTGTTGGAGGAATGCTTTCTAGGTAAAAATTAAGTTATAAACGTCGTTGCTAAATTCCTAAAAGACATCTCTTATGCTCCGACAGAGGGCAAACATTATTGACATATATGATAACCAGGAACTGAAACTTCTCCGAACTAAGCAGTGCAGACTTTATTGATGGACTTCAGCTGACTTCCTCCAAAAAAGAAAAAAAAACTAATATATATATTAACATGGAATCTGCATTTGAATCACAGTAAGGCTTACATTTTCCCAAGCAACCCCTTTAATTCCTTCCTACAATAAATTTCTAATTTTTAGCTAAATTTAAATATTTGCTTCCTGCTCTCTGTATAAAATCAATTATTATTGCATACGTCCTTATTAGTTTCATTGTAATAACTCATCGACCGAATTTTCTGAAACCGTACGTATTTCCTACTGTGTGCCTTGGCACTAACCACAATGTCGCCATAAAAGACATACATACGCACACACAGACACACAAACACCGGCAGACAAATTTAAAATTCATAACAATAGTACTCAATTAATGAATATATCAATATACTGCAATCAAAAAACCATTTAAATATTTGCATAAAAACACAAACACTCACACACACGAGCACACACACACAGAGTGAAACACACACCGAGAGATGAACACACGCTGGAAACACAACCCGCACACACAGTGGATCAAACAAAAATTTCCACACCCTCCGAAATATGTCGACACACACACCCACACTCGCACACCCCCACCGATGCAAACATTGCCAGAATGCATTCATGCATGGCAGAACATATGCAGGTTCGACTCGTTGGTATGGCATACACGACTGCCTATAGTCAAAATGCCACCTGTCACCAATACCCTGCCACCGTGGCATATTTGCCACCATCACCATCGTCTGCCCCGTGTTGTACACATTTTCGCAATACATTTTCTTTTTTTTGGACATTTTGTCTTCATCGTCTCAT